>NC_087204.1:42245750-42255750 GCF_015104395.2 Macrobrachium nipponense
ATGTAAAAAATTTATGCAATTACTGACCTTATACTGCTATTTAACTATTTATTTAAATAATTATCTAGTGCACGCTTCTTCTTCTCCCAAAACATTGCAGTTTCCTTGGATAAGCCGCGGTTGGTGTCATTGTTGACGATTGTTGTGGAGAAAGTCCCCCAGCGTCTGTGGGTACAAGTGGTGTGCGGATTTAGCACATGGAATGGAAAGTTTATTGACACAAGCGACTCCTCAAACATCAAGATGGCATCAATCTTCTAAATTGTTGGTGTTGTAGGTAAAAATTTTGAAAGCGTCATGGAGGTAGAGGTAGCTAGCTAGCTATGTGTGCACTGCGTATGGCTAGACTTTCATTTACCCCTGTTTAATCTTAAGATATGAACTTACTAATTTCTAACTTTCAAGAAAATACTTACTTCGAAAGGATAGGTAGTAGAGGTCATGAGCTGTTGCTCTCACCACCGATGACTCGTGACTGGTGCCCCTCTCCGGTGTCAGGACGTGTTAAGGTACTTTTTCAAAGGGTGGATCCACACATGGTGAAAACTGGATCAGCCAGTCCAGTCGGTTGTTTCCTCTACCTGTAGGCTAAGTAGGCTATGTAACCCTAAACTCTTCCTAGCCTTGGGGTACTCCTCTCAATCTTTATGCACAAATGGTCAACAAGGATCCTTTCCCTTACATCTACCTAGGTAGTATGGCTACCTAAAGTAACCTTATCATACCATTAAATATCCTTTGGCTATCTAGTAGCTACCTAGTAGGTAGGTACCTAGTATAGTAGGTATCCTACGTCAAGCAAGGATAGGATAAGATTATCACTACCTAGCCTATAGCCTTGACTGAGATAGCTATCTAGGTAGGTAGTCTAGCAGCTCTGGTTAAGCTGAACCTGGAACCCAATTTCAATCAGACGCAACTCCTACTTACCAACAATGGTACCTTTTCAATTCATAAAATTTCGCCACTTTTTTTGATGAATAGGAGCTCCACACTGGCGCCTTCGCGACCTTGATGACCTTCGACCTTATTTACGTTGAACTCCTCAAAACTTGTCAGACACTCTAAAACTACATTGGCATGTACATTTCAATTGTTAAACGTCACTTTAAAATCACAGTAACCTCAATTAACAGTTATCCATAAACCTCAGAAAGTGGCAACTGCAAGCTTAAGGCACTGATTTACAATCACTTAAAGGTTACACATACACACTGAACACCCCATTTCCCATATTCCGAGTCTATTGTAATTCTTATCTCGACCAACAGATGGAGTTGGCTTTATCAAAACATTGACTTCGGAGAGGATATCCTTGAAGATTGTAACTTAGTTTCAATGATGTTTATTGCTTTACTTTCATACCTGCGAAATGACAGATCGCAGTCATGCATTCAATCATCTCAAATTGGATATGAAGTCTGCTTGCGAATATCTTCCAAAACATGAGACTATTTTTACACAGTTAATGAGAACTGTTTATGATGCACATTGAGAAATAAGGTGACAGGGTGCTTACTTACAGTGGTCACTTAATTAAAGTAAGCTCACCATTCCATTTCAGTAGGACCTGCAGCTTCCTTCATTACCCATAGGTATATTAATCCATACTAATTCACAAATCCACGTAACAGTCGGAAAATTAGTTTTTATTTTTTCTTGAAAGCCGATATTTTCACTCATGTCAAATGGGAGCTCGCTACACAATCGTGGAGCTGCGCTATACAATCGTGGAGTTGCATATTTATGGAGGCCATAAAACCAGCATTCGCATTGCATCTTGGCACAGATAACTAAACCGTCTGTATCTAGTCTTGAGTTGACAGTATTTTCGCTTACGCACAACAAATCTCTGAATAGCTTTCGATATCCAGGCTTGACAGCTGTAGCTTGATGGGTCATAACGTATATTTTAAACATTACTGTATATTCTGCACTTTCTTAGGTTGTATCTAAGATTGTGGCGGAGAGAGATGCTATAAATAATTCTATTACAGGCATAATTATCACAGTTTTTTTTTAACAGAAATCTCATTGAGATATATTTTTCTTATCAAAAGCAAGATTTATAAGATGATATCAAACCACCCTCACAGCATTTCATCTGAGCACAGGGATAAATTCGTCCAGCAGCACACATAAATTACGGACTTTTACCAATAACCTGGACTAGTTTACTATCAACATTAGCCTGAATGATACTGAAGCTTCTTATTTTTTCCCCCCAACAACATCAATCCAGTTTTATTCTTATTCAGCTAGATTAAATAATCAATTTGGTTATTTATTGGGTCGTTATTCATTCCTAAGTAGATAGTATAGTGACCTCAAGCTAGTATGTATCCACTTTTGCGTCGTGTTTAGTATTACCGTAAAAATATGAACCAAAGATTGTAAATATCATAAAGATAATGGCTCACAAGAAATAACGACACCCGAAACCCTTGGGATCACTATCTAGGAAAGATCCGTAACTATACTTACTTGGGGTACTAAATCTCTTAATGTTTCAGAAGTTTAATATGAGTTTTTAGTCTGTACTCCGTACTCTCTGCCATACATTTCAGACTCCGCAAAACAACATTTAGCTCGTACTCAGTCTCAGTCAAATGAAAGTAGTAAGAAATAGACTAATAATTTACTGGTAGTTATATGCAAAGCTATCATTGTAGCAAATAACTCTTCCTTTAGAAATAAAAATAAACCATACAAGCTGACATATAAGTAACGCAATTATCATAATTGTTAGCATGATCAGCTCTATCGGAGAGTTGTTGCTTAAAACTGTCACCCATTTGGAAAGTCTATTATTAGGTTAGTGAGGTAATCTACGTAAATTAAGACAGTATTTAAATAGAATTAACATTAATCGCCACATGCCAGGGTCACCTCCATTACAAGCAAGCTTACTTGGCTATTCATCTACTTTTCACACACTTCATTGTGAAGTAAGTAAAAGTACACATTTTATATTCTCGTATTTCTATAATATCAAACCAGTGAAGTTCAATTAGAATACAAGTGGCCTTTATGGAAGAATTTCTTCTGTATCAATTCGACTGCCTTATTGAAACAGTGGAGCTTCTAATATTAATTTGTTAGACCGATATAAAAGTCATTAAGGTAAAACAAGCTTGTGATTACTGTAGTATGTATCTATTATTAACATAATCTGTCTTGAGATACTTCATGAATGATAAATTTCTTCTATGGTAGCGTGTCACTGCTGCATTAATGATAGATATATGATACATATATCTTTCCTCTTGATACACCTTTAAAATCTTTTTATTCCCAATTTCCCTTTAAGAGCTGAATAACATCACGGGTCCCAGTACTTGCTTGGCCTTTGGCCTAAATTTAACATTCCATTCCACTTTCAACGACACCCTTATGATAAGTCCCAAATGGTTTCCTTTGATTTATCAAGTTACAGTTTTAAGGACATTTATTCATACGGAGTATTTCCTTCAGCAAATCTCCTTAGTTCCAGTTTAATATAATGTAGGCTACTTGCTCACTTAAACGTCATATCGGAGCCGATATATCTTCACCGTCTAGTTTATGAGAATCTATTTGGGGAATGCTACTCACTCATCTATATTTAGTTCTTGCTCAATATTTCCGCCAAATTCCGGTGCTGGAGGGATCAGTGGCAGCAGAGAACTGTTATTACCGTGAACAATAAATGAAAACCCAGCTGTCTTTCGGCTCTCTCTCTCTCTCTCTCTCTCTCTCTCTCTCTCTCTCTCTCTCTCTCTCTCTCTCTCTCTCTCTCTCTCTCTAGAGAAATCACAAGGACTGGACTATTCTCCTATCCGGAGTCTTTAACTTTCCTTTCGTAGATTGGAAAGAACGAATAGAAGATTGTGGTTGTATTTATACGTATAAAAAAGAGAGTAATAGTAGTGCAGAAGATAAGAGGCAATTCGAAAAGCTATTAGATATGTTACTAGAATACAACATTCAACAAATAAATCACCTGCCAAAAAGAAAGGAAAATACTTTAGACCTAGTATTTGTGAACGAGGTGAATTATGTTAAAGAAATAATAGTTTATAATGCGAGTATTTCAGACCATAATGCCATAGAATTAACACTTCATTCCAAAGCAAGTGAAAACAGAGATAAGCAAGAAGTGAAAAAGTGGGAAGGATATGGAAAATACAACTTCTACAGTAAAAATATAAAGTGGTCAGAAATAAATGAAGAATTAAACAAAGATTGGGATAACATTTTCGTAAGTGATGATATAAAGGTAAATACGAAGATATTATATAAAGTATTAGAGAAAATAGTGGATAAATATATACCGAAGAAGAAAAGTAAACATCAGTCATGCATACCAAGAGACAAGGATCTTGTTCCAGAAAATCAGAAAGTGGAGAAAAGGTCTTGCAAAAGAAAAAAATGCACGGAAAGTGATCGAACTAAAAAGTAAGATAGAAAATGCAGAACAAAAGATTATACAATCAAAAGAAAATGAAAAACGGACTTGGAAGAAAAAACCCTATTAAATATCAAGCAAAACCCAAAACTATTGTACTCGTACGTGAAAAAGATGAATAAAAGAATAGAAATAGGCCATCTAGGAACTGAAGGGAGATTAACGAATGAAAAAAAGAAAATATGCAACATATTGGCAGAACGATATAAGAGAGAATTCACCCCTAGAATTGATAATGAAGATAATGATATAGAAGTAAGGGATGAAAATAGTGAATATTTAGTAGACATAGATATTAATGAAGCTGATATTGTGCAGGCTATTAATGAAATCAAAAATGGAGCTGCAGCAGGGCCTGATGGTGTCCCTGCTATTTTGTTAAAGAAAGTAGTTCATTCTATCGCAAAGCCACTTGCAATATTATTAAGACAAAGTGTAGATACAGGCAAGATTTATGATGAGCACAAATTAGCATATATTGCCCCTACTTTCAAAAGTGGATCAAGACTAGAGGCAAGTAATTATAGGCCTGTGAGTCTAACATCACATATGAAAGTGTATGAAAGGGTAATGAAGAAAAATATTATGAAACATTTAATAAAAAATAATTTGTTTAATATAGGACAACATGGTTTCGTACACAAAAAGTACACAGACCCAACTGTTAGTCCACCGTGAGAACATATACAAAAATATGAAAAGCGGAAATGAAACAGATGTGGTTTATCTAGACTTTGCAAAACCTTTTGACAAGGTAGATCATAATATATTAGCGAAAAAAATTAGAAAACATAATATAGTGGATAAAGTAGGAAGATGGTTAAAAGAATTTTTACACAACAGAAAACAGATAGTTATTGCAAACGATGAGAAATCGGATGAAGCTAAGGTAATATCCAGTGTGCCACAAGGTACGGTGTTAGCTGCCTTACTGTTTGTTATTATGGTTGCAGACATAGACAGTAATGTTAAGGACTCGGTAGTGAGTAGTTTCGTCGATGACACAAGAATAAGTAGAGAAATTACTTGTGATGAAGATAGGAACGCACTACAAAGAGACTTTAACAAAGTATATGATTGGCCAGAGGTAAATAGGATGGTATTTAACTCTGATAAATTTGAATCAGTAAATTATGGAGACAGAAGGAAAGCTATATGCATATAGGGGGCCTAATAATGAGACAATCACAAATAAGGAAGCAGTTAAAAACCTTGGTGTGATGTTGAATAGGAACATGTTATGCAATAATCAAATAGCAATTCTATTGGCAAAATGTAAAGCAAAAATGGGAATGTTGTTACGGCACTTCAAAACAAGAAAAGCTGAACACATGATTATGCTTTATAGAATATATGTTCGTAGTCCACTTGAATATTGCAATATGATATGGTACCCACACTATCAAAAGGATATTGCACAAATAGAGTGTACAAAGGTCCTTTACAGCTAGAATAGAAGTTAAGGATCTTGACTACTGGGAAAGACTACAATCCTTAAAATTATATAGTCTAGAAAGGAGAAGAGAACGCTACATGATAATTCAGGCATGGAAGCAGATAAAAAGAATAGCCGAAAACATCACGGAGCTAAAAATATCAGAAAGAGCAAGCAGATGTAAATTAATAGTGCTCAAAACTATACCAGGAAACATAAGGAAAGCACACAGGACATTAATCCACTACGCACCAGCATCGATAATGCAGCGTCTATTCAATGCGTTGCCAGCTCATCTGAGGAATATATCAGGAGTGAGCGTAGATGTGTTTAAGAATAAGCTCGACAAATATCTAAGCTGCATCCCAGACCATCCAAGATTGGAAGATGCAAAACATACCGGAAGATGTACTAGCAACTCTCTGGTAGACATTAGAGGTGCCTCACACTGAGGGACCTGGGACAACCCGAACAAGATGTAAGGTCTGTAAGGTAAGGTCTCTCTCTCTCTCTCTCTCTCTCTCTCTCTCTCTGACATTAACTTTCATGTTCTCACAAAAATTTAAAAAAAAATAAAAATTTGGTATGGTTAAGAAGAGAAACCTGTGATATTTGGGACGAGGTGAGAAATAAGACGTTAACCATGTTGTTATTTACGCATGTATGTATGTATGCGTGCATGTCAATTATTATCTCCAATAAAGAACATGTGCTTAAATGGCCTTTTATGTTCAATAAAGGACATAAATTCGGAGGTTGACATAAAAGGATTTACGTATCGTAACCTTTGCTATTTTCTTTAGAGAAAAGAACCGTAGGCAGGCAGTAGGGTACGGGAAAAGGGGTATTGCGGCATGTAGGCCACTGTCCCAAGCTCCCATTGTCAACATTCCATAGAACTATCATAAATTAATTAATTTTCTGTGAAGAATAGAATGCAAATGACGATGAATATTCATATACATATTATTCTCACTTCAAGAGAATTTGCTCTCGTCGAATCTGCGGTTCTTTGTAGAGAGTAAAAAAAATCGTTTCTGAGTAATAGGAATGCTCTTGCGAGCATTTTTCTGAAATTCAAAATAAATCAGTAATAATTCGGCAAGCAGGAGACTGGTCATGTTCTTGTTCGGAACTATATATTACACCGATCTTACCTTCCTCCTAATGAACACCATATTCTTTGGAAGCTTGAACTTCAAGTCAATGACCCCTGTGGGCTTGTTCCGTTTAATAGGTTCATCTACTGATATAATAAAGAGTGTTTTTTTATACTTTCTTCTTGATTTTGTCAGTTGTATTATCAGTATTAGTATTCCCTTCGCATGGATACTTTTTGAACCTGGAGAGGTATCCCCGAAGTAGGGGCTCACTGGCAGGGATGGTCAGACTCCTTTTTGGAAGGCATCCCAGGAAGATGGCTGAAGACTGCAAAAGCTGCCCTTTCTCAGGAAGCAATGGCCCCCCGTCCCTCCAGAGAAGGCAGCCCTTGAGGAGGACCTCCCTGCTGGAGGTGTCCTGGATTGCCTTGGGAAGGTATACCTGGGAGAGGAACTTGAGACCCGCCTTCCATAATAAGCTTGGTCCATACTACCCGCGTTGTAAAGCACTCCTACAGGGACAACCATGATTAATATATTATGCTATCAATAATCCGTTTTTAATGCTATTGTTTAATGTACCTCTCTGGATTTCCTTGACTTCCAACACACTCAAGGTGTATCTGTAGATAAGTCAAGTCATTTACGAATCATTAGAAATAGAATTAGTAAGGATGGTACTGTATCAGGTTTACTGTAAATAATCTTATATCCGTTGGGCAATGAAGTTAACGTAACTATGTAACAGTTGCTATATCATTTAACTTTGGATTCCAATCATTATTCCATTACAATTGGACTTAATTTTGGTGTTTTACCATACTTTGAAAATTGACTTAGTGATAGTTCTTAACGCCACATGTGCGAGCGAACGTGTTATTCAAAATTCCATTTTGTGTTTTTGAGAAAGCTTTTGATGTTTCATTTCCCTGTTTTATATGTTTCATTTCCATGTTGAATCTATTAGTCTAATTCTTATAATAAGATCCTTGTAAAACGCCATCTTTGTTCAGTCTTTGACAACCTGTTTGCAATTTTTTCCTCTTGGAGGTTAGGTCGTCTGTCATCTGGGATTAAACAAATCGTTTAAACGTCGCTGAAATTCGCGATACATGTATTGTATGCAAGTCCAAAATATAACCAACAGCGATCATCAAATTTTAGAAGTAGATCAATGAGAAGTTTTGTCGGAATCTTCTACATTTTCAGTGATTCTGATTTCAATGTTCATGAGGAACTGTGATTTTTAAGAAAATATGAAAATAAGTAGATAATGAAATTACGAAAACATTTAGGGAGTTCTTATTCTGAAGCTTGATATACCTTTTTAGTAAGTATATATGGAAAAAATGAGAAAATTTAGTATTTATTGTGTGAGTGTTCCAGTATGAGAGTGTATGCCTTTGTACATTTTTAATTTAATTTTCACTTATTCATCACCATGCTGAGTGACCTATTGGGTCCCAGTGCCTGGCGTCTGTTCTAGACTTGGCATATCATATAAAATACTTCGGGTTCGGGCCAGCCCTATAAGAGCTGATAATCAGTTCAGTGGTCTGGTTAAACTATTTTAATAATAATATTTCATAAAAGAAAGAGGGAAAATAGTCACAAGCATTATTGATCCATTTATATCGTCATCAAACAGCAACACACAACTAATCCTGGAGACAACACAACCAGTACTACAAGAAAGGTGTCTAAATATAATTTCATCAGATTCAGAACTCTATGTTCTCCTCCTCTACATTGCTGGGTCTCTTTAACATTTCTTCGATCACCGAACCTCGATGTAGCATATTCCGAAGTGGTATGACTTCTTTCTCTCGAAGGAAACGAACCTCCCGACGACTGGCTCGGCCGGCGTGAATACGATTTCCTGGCCCTTGGTAGCAGTACCCGCGAAGTAAGCAAAGGGCGTGTATGAAGAGAAATCACCATTCTTTTGCTCCTGGCCGATCCTGATCTCCACTTCTCCGAAGTGTTCTGTACCCGACACTAGCTCTGCCACGGCCACGACTTCGGTCACGGTTCGCGTAGTCCCTAGGTCAATCAAAAACCAGGGTTTAGAGACGAAGGCTGTGACGGGGCATTCGGTGTCATTCATGGGGTGAATCCCATCAACCATGAGCGAAGGCGACAGGGAAAACAAAGCCATACCCCCTGTTGAGATCGTGGCATTGGCAGCATAGTCCACACGCTTCCTGATTGTGTAACAGTTGAGATTTTCGCCGGTGATTCCAGGAGAGTAGGCGCTCGAAACCAGTAAGTTCGTCATCGTGCAGTTCCGAAACGAGGCTAACGACTCAGTGCACCAGAGATTACACCAGTCAAGCTGACTGCATAACATGGCGCACGAAAGGTTAGTTAGTATCTTCTTTTCTTGTTTGAGGCTGCTCTGCACAATGGATTTTTCTACATTGACGGGATTCCAGTTCCTGGTGAAAGCCGACGCTTGCACGAAAATCCAAAGATAATACAAAATGCAATAATGAATGTCGACCAACAGCATGTTGCTGGTGATTTGTGACAGCTCGGTATGTCGACCTCAAGACTCCAAATGGAAGAAGCTGAACGGGGAACGTCTTTCGCTCAGCGACGTCGATCCCAGAATGTTTCCACTTTTCACCTTCTCAAATTTGTGTAGTATAGCATTATCGATTCTACTTGGAAACCATTCGAGCTTTTGAGTGGTCCTCGTCTAGAAACCGCGCCACCCTGAAAATGAATATCTGTCCGTGTCTCGTTGCTATACAGTGACAGAATACCCGTGTAAAACCCACTAAGAACTAATAGAATAGTTTAGTAAGCTAATAGGACAGTGAGAATGCAATATAATTAATGTCCCTTGAAAATACCTTCAAGAACTTGCAAGAAAGGCCCCTTATTTGAGCGAGAGCCGAGTTCCTGTACGATTACTGAAAGGCTATTTCTAGATTAATCGTGTTTTTTTTTTGTTTTTTTTTTTAAGTGCTAAACTCGGATATATTTTGGAAGATTTTAAAACACATCGACTCA
>NC_087204.1:42260750-42308250 GCF_015104395.2 Macrobrachium nipponense
TATTGACGAACTATCGCTAAAACATGCGATATCTCATGTAGTCGTAAAGCTGGAGGAAGGAATGAAAGGAGTTGACCGAGCGCTTTCGTGTATTTTTCACTCCTCTTCAGGTGTGAAAAATACACGAAAGCGCTCGGTCAACTCCTTTCATTCCTTCCTCCAGCTTTACGAATATATATATATATATATATATATATATATATATATATATATATATATATATATATATATATATGTGTGTGTGTGTGTGTGTGTGTGTGTGTGTGTGTTTGTGTGTGTGTGTGTGTGTGTGAGTATGATGAGGTAAGTGTGAAGAGGAAACAAAATTTATGAAGCAAAATATTACCTGAGACGTGTTCTATAGAATTTTGCTGAAGAAAGTGAATCTATTGACTTAAGGATTTTTGGAAAAAACAGTTTGGATTTAGGCAAGTCTGTATTTAAGAAGTTACGTGAAGTTTGAAATTCAGGGAGAAATCTGTATCAAAAATACATGGACTGAGGAAAGGCTTATTAGGAAATTAATAGAGGCAATGTAAAGGGTTCTGATGTATGATATATGGAATATAATTGCTGAAAGCAATTTAAACTTTGATTAAAACGAACCGTGTTATCGTAATATGATGCCAGTGTGGCTGGTTTAATGTAGGTTGAGTCATGATGTCCTCTATTAACTTTGGTATACACCTAATTTCAATTCAGTCTTAAATTCCATCTGACAAACCCTAAGTTCTTTTCAGAAATTGCTACATTTATTTTGACCAACCCTAAGATTTCCTTTGGCTGCTCCTAAATTCCTTTTCACAAAATTAATAACCTTTGAGCACTTAACCGCGCGACGGTGCCTGTTGTAAATTTATATTGTACATATTATTTTTCTAACTTTAACAAAATCACTGCTAAGAGCTACAAATAACTATACCCCATTTTCTTTAGTATAAGCTCTGCAGAAATTTTCATATTATACTTTGAATACTCTGATTAATTTTTACGTAGCATTTAAAATATTTGATAGATTTAATAAATAGATTTAACTGTCCCTTCAAATTAGTTAAGAAATTATTTGATTGATTAAGGGAGTGATAAGAACCATTGACCTGACATAGGCTTTTTTTTTTTTTTGGTAGCTATAGGCCGAGCGCGGGTTTTTTAGGCCTTGTTCAAACAGACAGCATGGTAGACTGACGACAACTTGTTTCGTCAACTTCGTCTTGAGTTTAATTTACGTAGTGTAGGGTTGTAGAAATTAATAACCCTTAAAATAATTGGTTTGTATGATCTTTCCTATTTGTGCCTATCCGAACCATTATCCTATCCGAATCCTTATTTGCAACCAAAATTTGAAACGGCCATTCATTCTAATCTGTCGCCGGATAGTGTCGGTAAGTAGAATAAATCGTACCCATTATTTCTACGAATATAATTAGAGGTCGCTGGTTTTGCTGACTAACTAGATAGGATTTGTTTTCAGTTTAGGAGCTAATTAAGATGTGTGTACAAACTAGGCTAACTTAAAGGTAGGTCGATATAGAAAATTCCACAAAGGCTAGACCCTCATGATTGGACGGCTGATTTGAGTCAACGGTCGTTCGTTAGGAAGCGGTTTCGTCAATTAACGTTTAACTAGCTTATTTAAGACGTAATGCACTGTTTTCTTTACCTTAACTAAATTTTTAGCCCTTTTACGTAGTTAGGCCGTTGTAATATTGGAGTTTGTGAGAATTAATTATGCATAGACTCAGATTGAACAATTTTGCATGGGTTTATATAATTACTCGGGCGTAGTAGAAAATTTAGTCAAATTAGGTCTATCTGTTTACTTAGCATTACTATTTGTGATTAGTTTACCTTAATTTTACTTTAACCGGGTCGAAACTTAATTGAATTCCAGGACCAAACTGAATTGCCCTGGGAGTCTTATGGCCTTGGTTTGATTTATTCATAGTACTCCTTAGATTAATTGCACTTACCTAAATTACTCTTACCTGATTTTAACTAGCCTACTTAAACTTACAAAGCAATTATTAATCCTTTTGATTTTCTGACACAAGTCTGAATACACGTTATGCGCACGGAAGAATTTTGCACTTAACAGACCGTTTCATTCAATTTACTTTATTACCAAAGAACACTCAGTGGAAGGAATTACCCTCGTAATTTTGTAGTGTATATTCCTTCAATCTTCCCACTGAGTGAAACAAATTTCTCACAGTGCCTTTTAGCGATCTTTGTCTCTGTGGGAAGTCCCTACCAAGCATTAATGAACCTGATCATAAATTTCCCAATTACACTTAAGAGAGCTTGTTGTGGAAGTCGAATACTGAGGTGGATCGTTGATGTGTTGCTTAAGTGGACGATAATGCCACTCTGTGAAAGTGTTATCAGGAATAACGTGCTGTGCTTTATGTGATGGAGCACCATTAAATCATCAGTGTAAATGGAACACGCCTAATCAAAAACAGTTTAATAGGCATTAACTTGGCTCGCCAGGCTCTCTTCAGGGTATAATTTTCATGCTCATATCAGAGGCCATTGGCAAATTTTACTGCGTTTATCGTGATAATAATAAGAGATTGGCACTCCAGTTGTAACAGGACAAATATTTCAGTGAATGCTTGTAATTATAAGGTCATGGTGGCTATTTAAAAACGTATACAGATACAGATGCACTCTCGAACACACGTGCATTCTCATACCAGCACACACGATATGGGCGAATGAAAGCTAGGGGGATGGAAAATTGAATATTTGTATGGAAGTATGTGCATATACAACATACTCATCCACGATTCACACACTGTGACATGCATTAAACCTGAAAGTGTCCTAGCAGGAGAAAGCCTATGATGGCAAATGTTGGTCAGTAGGAATGGTGGACGAAAGGAATTACTAGTTGAAGGAAGACTTCCGTACTGGCGTCCCCTGCAAAGTAATCTCTTCGGGATGGGGCTAGAGACCCTCCTCAAGGTATGTCTTAGCCGGGAAATCTTGGCCTCCACCCATATGGTGAGGCCCTCCTACTAGAATGATTCCTGGCATAGCAGGAACCCTATTGGGAAGGAAGCGCCAGAAAATGGCTTCCCTTCCGACGTTTTTCCGGCCCTTTCTGGGAAGATATCATGCGGGGAGGGATCCCTTCCCTAGGAAATCTTGGCCGCACCCCTATGGAAATGATTCCCTGCCTAGCAAGAGCCTTGTCTCCCTGTTGGAGCTGCAGTCTCAGAGGAGGACCTTCCTGGTGGGATACCAAAGCCCCCCCCCCCCCCCCCCCCCACCCCCCCCCCCCCAACCTTAGAGATCCCTTCCAGGGCCGTACCCATGATGAAGGAGGGGTCGCTTTTCCCAAAACTGGACCTTTTCTTCTAATGTCATTGCATATATAGGTATATACAAGATGAAATACTTGAAAATGTTATTTTAGTTACATTAAGAAGAAAAATTGGGTATACGGTTTATGCCTTTTTACCCGATTAGATGTTATTCAAAGTACTGACTTTGGTTAACAGAATTCTGCTTACAATGTTGAAAGTTTGCACTGAAATTCGAGAATATTTCTTCAGTTTTATTGATCGATTCATTTATTATGTTAACAATAACACGCATACTACTTTATCTGTTGTTATATACTTTGACTTAACAAAATAAATTATTATTATTTATTACTTTGTAAATACAGTTCAATGAAAAGGATACCCACAGAAAATATGGACTTCCAGATTTTTTTTTTTTGCGGGGGGGGGGGGGGGGGTGGGGGGGGTGGGGGGGGGGCGTTCGTTCGAATCCTTCGAACTCCCCTCGGTACAAACTTGCCTTCCCTAGGAAGCCTTACCCTCTCCCCAAGTGGTGGGGCTATTCTTTGAGGATGCTTACGATCTGTAGCCCCTAACAGGAGGGCCATCATGTTATAGATCACTGTATAATCCTCGAAGAATTTGCTGAAATGTTTTTGTTGGTTCACATAGGAATAATAGAGCCGCAAAGAATAATGAAAATCAGACGCAAGCGATTTTTTTTCTCTCTTTCTTCATCGTTTCACAGATATCGCCAGAGTACCACAGCCACATTGATATAAAACCTTTTCGTGTATACATTGTATCCAAGATGTGAATTTTCTTTATTTTTTATGTTTTCTATTACATGAACTTCTTGTTCTGAGGATGTTCGTTTCATGAGTTGAAATCATTTTAGATTTAAATGTAAATAATATTGATAACAATCTTCTAAAGGGTCCACAGTAATATAATAGTTAAAAGTTCGTGTAAAACTTTGTTAAAAAAAATTAAAAACTTTGCATAAGCTTTCGAACCCTTCTCTGGGTTCATCTTCAATCCTAATGCATTTGGACTGAATATGAACCCATAGAAGGGTTCGAAAGCTTTTGTAAAGATTTTTATAAAGTTTTATGCGGACTTTTATACTATTATATTACTGTGGACCCTTTAGAACATTTTATGAACTCTCGTGACAGGGAAGTTTTTCCCAAATCATACTATAATGGGCGTAATGTCTGTCTGTCTGTCATTCGATCATGGCCAAACGGCTGGTCATATGGGCATGAAACTTGGCAGGGTTATGGTGGGGACCCCTAAGATGGTTTGTAATGGGGTTTCATCCAACCTACCCCCCTCCTTTGTAGAGGGTGGGGGTGAGAAGGGATTCCCTGAAACGGAGCTGTTTCTGGCCGTGAAACGAGGCTGGTTATTCCCATAGACTTAGTTACTTTACGATTTTTCATACATAATTTCTGTACAACTTACCCGGAGAAAGTTGCGAATATTTCAGCTCGGACACAATAGAAGATGAAAATTATCATCAATATCCGCAAGATTTTTTGAATAACTTAAATCCATCAGGACTGCCAGTGCCACAAAATAACGTTGAAAGAAGTACTGCCCGGTTAATGTTGCTTCGAATTTTTTGATTCCTGCCAATGGACATTTAATATAAAGGAAACTGACAAGTTCCTACTTTCTACTCTTTTTTGGAAGACACAGGATCATAAGAGCATTTATCAGTAGCCATAACGCACTGACATACAAGTTGCGTCTTTGCAGTAACATAATGAAAAGAAAGATACTTTATTATTCGTATCACCGTGCAAAGTAATTGACAAAGAAATGAACCAATCAAGATCCCTGTTCCATTAAATGAAAGTCACCGACAAGAGAGAGAGAGAGAGAGCCATTTAATGACATTAATGCACTACAATTTTATCATTTTATCTTGCTATCGAAAAATGAGAGAGAGAAAGAGAGAGGAGATAATTTGTGATTTGAGAGCTAAGTAATCCAATAATCCCTTTACCGTCTTCGTTACTTGACTTACATTGAGAGAGAGAGAGAGAGAGAATCATTAAAAGAGGGTAAACAATAATGAATACGAACTTCTTTACGTTCATTGATCGTCCCTTCACTTGCTTTGAGAGAGAGAGAGAGAGAGAGAGAGAGAGAGAGAGAGAGAGAATATCATTAAAAGAGGGGAAACAACAATGAATAAGAATTTCTCTGCGTTCAGTGATCGTCCCTTGAATTACATTACGAGAGAGAGAGAGAGAGAGACTATTCGTGTAATTGCCCTTATTTTAATATTGCTGAACAAATAGTACAAATAAATTTTTCACTTCTGCACCCGTATCTTATCACCCATCGTAGATGGGTAAGTTTGCTAGTAATAATAATAATAATAATAATAATAATAATAATAATAATGCAATACCATGGGACACCAGAGTTGAAGAGAAAGAAAGGGAAAAAATGGATAAATATTAAGACCTGAAAATAGAAATAAGTGGTATATAGGATATGCCAATGGAAATTGTACCCATAATCATAGGGACACTAGGCACGATCCCAAGATCCCTGAAAAGGAATCTGGAAAAACTAGAGGCTGAAGTAGCTCCAGGACTCATGCAGAAGAGTATGCTGCTAGAAACAGTGCACATAGTAAGAAAAGTGATAGACTCCAAAGGAGGCAGGATGCAACCCGGGACCCCACACTATAAATACCACCCAGTCGAATTGGAGGACTGTGATAGACAATATAATAATAATAATAATAATAATAATAATAGATTAAAGAATTAAAAAACCATGGATTTATGCACTGTACCAGTAATCCACTTACAGTTCCACACTATCGGCTTACCCTTCACCAAAAGTCTCTCTCTCTCTCTCTCTCTCTCTCTCTCTCTCTCTCTCTCTCTCTCTCTCTCTCTCTCTCGACGACTACCCTTTCCTGCGGACAATTAACTCTCAGACTGAAAGCAAGACGACATTAGTATTACAATTTTATTCATCGTTAAATGTAAAATCTAAATCGACTAATTTTTAGTCAGAATCTTATATAAACACGCTAACAGAAAACGTGAGACAAAGAGGGACTTAAGTTTGCTTTTTAACTTTTCAAGAATATGTTTGCCCTCTTTGTCATAAGTATGCAAGCTAGAATTTCCTACAATAAATAACAGATATACCATCTACGTATATCGTTCTTTTAAGAGTGATACTTTCTTCCTAATTTTATTTTTGTTACAGCTTTGTGACTATTACGCTCCGGACTTCTACGTACTCGTTTATTCAAGGAAAGCTTATCAACAGTGTTTCTAACTAGATGTGTAATTATGGGAAAGTCTGTATACGTTAATGGGAGGGGAAATTAGTGACAACGCAGTTACGACCAACTTTCGTTATCAGTGATCCCTTGTTATAAATACGAGTTAGATAGTCTTATCCACCTGCATTTCACCTAACGAAGCTCACATGCAATTGAAAGTTATGATTTGGTATCAGAAAGAAAGACGGATGCAGCATTTAATGGCGTGAATGAATTTTTTTATTTATTGGAAGCGGATCTGTGGAAGTGCATAAATAGTAAAATGGAAATATTTTACTTTTCATGAAATTATAAGCTAGTCCCTCGCCCGGACTCTTCATGACTTGCATATTTTTCAACTTAGAAAGGAAATAGTGGCTGACATTCGAACGGAAACGGAGTGTCGTGCAGAGATAAAAAGAAAAAAATCCTTCCTGTGTAGTTCCTTTAAAACGTTTTTGGATGATGGCGCTTTGTATCACCGGGGTAGACATTCACCATAATGACGAAAAGATTATTTCATAACGGGTTTTATGGAAAAAGAATCCAGGTTGCGAAAACTTGGTGAGGAAATGAAAGACATCAATTCAGAACAGTGATGAAATGGAAGAAGTACTCATTCGACAAAAAAAACATCTGTAAACTGTAGTTTATCAATATAAGGGGCCTGCCCGACGAACCTGATGAAAAAGAAAAAAAAGACGACCATTACTGGCACCAGGCAAACCAAGGACGAATTTTCTCTTGCACCTCAGCCAGGGGAGCACAAAGGGTTATTGAAAGTGAAAAGAAATATTAATCTGCAACAGAATTGTCTCCTGAAGAAGGCAAAAGTGAAATGTGGCCCTGACGCCTTACAAAATGAGACAGCCCGCACAAGAGAGATAGACCACTAAGGCTAGGAATTGTACTTAAACTGAGAGAAAAAAATAATAGTTTGCCACGGTGTCACCCCAAAGAAGAGAAAGTGATATGATACTTAGCTTTCAAGGGAGGACAGTCATACTATACAGTTTAGTGTCGCAAAGGGTAAACTGGGTATTGGAAATGAAAGGAAAAAATGAATAAATAACTATAGTCTGTTTTTTCCATCTGTCCATCCGCCTGTGGTGTTTTCGCATGGTAACACTGCGTCCCGGGCTTTAAATAGTTACGCTATGCATAAGTTTTAGGTAATAAAAGGATTTATGGGTGTACATTTGCAACTGAAAAGTGTTTTAATAATTTACTGTATGGGAATTACACCGTTAATATTCGAAATAGGATATTATTTAAAGCCCGGAACGCAATGTTGCCATGCACAAACACCACAGGCGGATGGAGAGATGGAAAAAAAAAAACAGAGTATAGTGTCCCTCTCCAAGAAGGCAAAAGCGAAATTGCTCTAGCGCTTTAAAAGTGATGTCAGCACAAGAATCTTTTCTAGTTTCCACATAAAGGACTCCTTATCCTCACACGTTTAAATTCAGTATTAAGCACTGGGTAGATCCTATACCTAAGATACTGCACTAATCCGTAAAGAAAAAAATACATGAGAAAAATTTTTTTTAACAAGTAAACTAATTATCAGCTGTGAATCATTTTGTTTGTATGGTGTTTTTACGTTGCATGGAACCAGTGGTTATTCAGCAACGGGACCAACGGCTTTACGTGACTTCCGAACCACGTCGAGAGTGAACTTCTATCTATCACCAGAAATACACATCTCTCACTCCTCAATAGCTGTGAATCATGACAATACGTCCTAGGGAGGAACGAGGGGAGGGAGGACTGTGGAAGGAAAGGATCAAGGTCAAGGAGGAGGATGGGGGTGGGGTGGTGAGGGTGAGGGAGTTATAAGAGGATGGGAAGATAGGAGGGAGAAAGAATATCTTTCACTTGGTCTGTAGTTTCCGTGGATTTCGTCGTTACTACTTCATAAAAACTTTGTACTGAAAAGAAATAATGCGTTATAACATTTTTTCTTCTTCCAGGAGTTTATTGGGTCCCGCTGATGTTAATTAATCTCCGGATTCTGAAACTCCTTCTCTTAATATTAACTATACTGCCGTCACATGGCTCTTTAGATATGTATTCTCAGAGCAACAGATATTTATGGAAGGCTTTGCCTTTAAATCAAAGAAATCAACTCATTAGATAGCACTCCTTAGGACGGACATGGTGTATGACTCACAAAGCCAACTCCCGATGAGAACTCTCGATATCTACGTAGATGGTGGCGTAACCAGTTTCTTTGAGTACTATATATGGGTGGGTATACCGTGTGTACTTTTTGTCTCTTTTAGCATTTTGTATTTTAATCTGAAAATAACTCAAATTTTCTTCTATAAACCGTGGATTCATAGATTAAATAACCTTTCAGCCTAATTCAATTAATTTAAAATGCAACAAATTTTCTTCTATGAACCGTGGATTCATAGATTAAATAACCTTTTATCTAATTCAATTAATTTAAAATGTACAAATTTTCTTCTATGAACCGTGGATTCATAGATTAAATAACTTTTATCTTAATTCAATTAATTTAAAATGCACAAATTTTCTTCTATGAACCGTGGATTCATAGATTAAATAACCTTTTATCTTAATTCAATTAATTTAAAATGCTACAAATTTTCTTCTATGAACCGTGGATTCATAGATTAAATAACCTTTTAGCTTAATTCAACAAAACATTAATACCTAGATCGTTCTTGTCATGTTAGAGTTGTATTTGTGTTAGCCTTGTTTGTTACCCCTTTTACTGTAAAACTGTGAGCTATCTCAATAGCTTTTTAAGCATATTTAGTTCAAGCGTTTTCCTCTGTAGTTTTTAAGCCATTCTAAGTATTTTTATATGCTGACGTATCGTCAGTATATATATATATATATATATATATTATATATATATATATATATATATATATATATATATATATATATATGAAACTTTTAAGCTTTCTTCTATGGACCTTTTTTTACTTTACGTAGATTATAGCAAAACATTGTTATAAGTGCAAATATGATTTTCATTCCCAGTAAACTTGCGCATTCGTAAAAAAAATAAATAAAAAAAAGAGACGAAACGTGGAGCCAAGACTTCAGTTTGATAAATTTCATCTAGAATTATTTGAAAAATACATTTAATTTTCATTACCAATTTTGGTACTCAATATTATGATAAGTTATCGATAACGACTAATTTATTATGGTTATACTAGATCGTTTTAAACGCTCGGGTCTTTATTATGTTTCTTTCTTTTAATCTGTTTATGTACCTAATTTGGTAATAACTTGGCAGAACCCCTTTACCATCAACAATCTCATCTAACGCGGCATATTGTCATAATATAGCCTGTTATTGATATACACTACTTATTGCTCAACTCGTCTTGTGAGCCCGTGTTTCACATAAACACTTTTCCAGCGAGCCCAACGCTTCCTTTTATTCCTCCGGGTTTAGATGCACATTAGTTTTTGGACTTAAGCTTCTGCATTTTCTTCTGAGGCGTTTAATCTCGTTGAGACTATCGGTGTTCTATATCTGAAATTACAGTAATATCTAGTTGTCGTAGCACATCTACGAGAAAACATGGAGTGCAATCAAAACTGAAATCGGTCGCTCGACGGTGTCTCAAAAGCTGAGAAACATGCTGTACCTATTGAAGTAAGCCTATGTAGAAGCAGGTAATTATCTTTAGATATTAATAGGATTAATTAGAATGTAAGTAGCGTGAGGCTGTTCCTTTAAATCAAGTAGAAGAGGGAGGCGTCCTATTTTTGCCTGTCATTCATCTTTTTCTATATATATATGGTATGCCCTGCCATAGGATTTTTTTTTTATAACGAACTTTGACGGGATGTAAAGACAAATAATCAAAATAGCAAAGCTTTCGACCAAGGGCTGGCAAACTTAAAACTATCCAACTATGTAATTAGCCAAAATAAACATTTATTTTAGAGTTATGAAAAACAGCAATATCAGCAGTCATTTACGTGAGTCGTAGTTTGTGAACTTCAAAAATCCGTCCTACATTAGCTTGTTTCAAACACTTGCGTAGCCATCAAGGAAAATTAATATTTTCATTTTCAAGGAACAAATATTCACAGGCTGCTTTATTACCCATTAAGTATTTTATTTCAAAGCATTTGGTTCATATTGATCAAGATATGGAGTCCTTTGTATTTGCGATCTCACATTATCAAATAACGCTTTAATTCTAAAGTTAACAACGTACCCACTCCTGACGAATATTGGCTTAAAATTCATTATTACTGAAAAATTCCGATGACTTTCATATCTTTTTCCTCATCAATTTCAAGAATATCTTTAAAATTACTTCCTCCTCTAGTTTGCTGTTTAGAGCTTACGGTAAAGGGACGTAATTTGGTGTGTGTGGGGGGAGGGGTGATAGCAAAGGGCGCTCGCTCCTCCATGCTTTCTAGGGGGACCTCCAAATCAGCGATTGAAAAAAAAAAATAAATAAATAAATATATATATATAATATATATATATATATATATATATATATATATATATATATATATATATATAATCATTATAAGGTCGCTGTTCACAAAACAAAGTGTCGAAAACATATGAATAAGTTTGAGGTGTAGAGAGGGATCAGTTTAGCTGATTTTATATGTAAGGAGATAGAACAATCTGGTTTAATCTGGTCAAACTGTAAGGCATAGTGCTATGATGGGGCAAGTGTCATGTGTGGATGCTTTAGTAACGTTCAGGCACGACTACGAGAAAAAAATTCCCCCAAAGCAGTGTTCATACATTGCCACGCCCGCAGGCTTAATTTAGTAGTAGTAGGTGACTGTAAAGCATATCAGTGGTCTCTCATCCTTCTTTTCAGTTATTAACACACTGTACACATTTATAATTAACAGAAATACAAGGTACCAACTTTTCATAGAGGCACAGAAAGCAGGCTTGCAAGTTTTGACATTAGAAAGACCTGCTATAACAAGATGGTCTTACTATTATCGGTCAGTTGCAAAGGTTAAGCTTCGTTACGGAAGTTTGTTAGCAGTGCTTCACAAAGTCGAAGAGAGCTCTAATTCAGAAGCTGCAGCTGAAGCAAGTGGACTCTACAAACACTTGCTGTCTTTCAAGTTTGTAGTGAATCTTCATGTTGCAGAACAAGTCTTGAAAGTTACCAACAGCTTGTCAGACCAGCTACAAGCAAAGGAATTATTGCTGTCTGGGACTTGCTCTCTCGTGCAGTCTACTATTGAAGAACTACAGATCCTGAGAAGAGATGATTGTCTCTCTGATATCTTTGACAAGGCTAAGATCTTTTCTGCTGCTTATGAGATTGATACAGACTTGAAAGACTCTAATCAAGTAAGCAGACCCAAGAGGATTCACAAGATCTCATCCAAGTTAAAAGACTTTTTAACTGATTCAGTTATTGGAATGAATGAGGACAAGACAAGTCTTGCTACTGAGGTATCATTCAGAAGAATCTGTTTTGATATATTAGACAGATTTCTCTTTGATATGGATAATAAATTCACTCATAATATGCCACTGATAGCATAGATGAATGCAATTGACAGTAATTCTAATGACTTTTTAAATTATAAGAAACCGTCTATCATAGTACAGTTTTATAAGGATATACACATAGATGAAATCCTTCTAAATGCCCAAATTTCTGTAGCAAAGAATCACTTTCTAACTAAGAATGAAAAGCCTAAGACTTTGTTTGAATTGTATGATGAACTCAAACCATTAGAATGTGTCTACTCAGAAATTCTTAAAAGTGTCAAAATTCTTATCACCCCTCCAGTAACTACCGCCAGCAATGAACAAATGTTTTTAGTGCTTAGTTTAGTGAAAACGTATCTACGAACTATTATGAAAAATGAGCGCTTGAATGACTTGCTTCTCGTGGCCTCAGAAAAGGAGCTTGTTAAGAATCTTAAATATACCATACTGGTTAATAATTTTGCAAAATTAAGATCAAGGAGGTATCCACTAATGCAGTAGATAATATTTGAAATGCATGATATGAAGCATATGTTTGTTTTGGAATTTCCTGAGATGAACCTTCTTATTATCTCTACACATTTTCCCAAGTTTAAGATCTTTCTGTTCACATCAACTTTTCTTGTTTTCCTGAATGACCCTTGTGTAGGTAGTGAGCTATATTTAATGCAATATGTTAAATTGCAGATATTCTAGGACCAATACTACAGTTTATAACTTGATTTGTTTAGGAATTTCCATTACCTTTACATCTTCATCTATTATCTCAAAATTTGAGGTACAGCATTTTTTAAGGAATAAAAATTCCTATACAAGTGGCTTCAAATTGCTCTTATTTTGACGATATTTCTAAGTTTTCTCGGGGGGCCTTACAGCCGCTCTCCCACAGCCCCCCCCCCCCGCCCCCCCGCCTCAAGGAAAAATGAAATGACGCCCCTGTGTACCGATAGCATCGAAGACTTTATCTTGGTTTTGAATGGCAGATGCATTTGAAGTGCAACATCTAGTATAGTGGATGATGAAGATAAGGGTTCTGGATTATCCTCCTCCTACTTATCATCATTCTCTCTCTCTCTCTCTCTCTCTCTCTCTCTCTCTCTCTCTCTATACCCACCACCGATCTACCGTAAACCCACACCCAAAGACTTACCCAAGTGTGTGTTATTGAGGGGATCTATGAAGAATTGCCCAATCAAAACAATGAATTTCTATAGTATAGACAAGTTGAAACGGCTATGAGATCATGGCAATTGTAAGAGTGATATTAAAGTGTCAAATAATATAAAAACTGAAGAGAGATGAGTTTATAATATGAAAACGATACGATCTCCCAAGTAATTATAACAAAAGATTGCTGATAGCCGAGTCAAGCATCGTTTTCCACATCTAACCGGGGCTAACGTCAACAATACTCGGATCGTCGACGTAAAGTCACTTGTGATTGTGAAATCCCCAAGTGTCATTAATCCGTAAATTGTACCGGTGATGTCGGCGGCAGCGACAGACGGCGAAATGGGCGACTTTGAGCCCTTGGAGGCAAATTTAAAGAATATCGTCGAGCAGGAGACGCTGAAATGGGTATTTGTGGGTGGCAAAGGCGGTGTTGGGAAAACCACGAGTAGGCAAGTTCCAAGACCGTGTTTTTTCTTGATGTTAGGATAGGATAACCCAATAATTGCTCGTTCCGAAATCATTTACATCTTTTTTATTTGTATTCACATGTCACTAAGTTGTTTGCAGTAAAGGTTATACGATTGACCTGGTATAGGCTACTAGGCAGTGTTAGGCAGGCTAACAGAAGTTGTAGCCAACTCCCAGATGCTCTTGGCTGCTTGCCATATGATGGGATTGGGATGTCTCCTAATTTGTGTTGATACGAAGTCTGCCCTCGAAGTATAAGGGTAAAACACCGCTGTGCAGACAGGTGGACACTGTACCGTTGCGTGGTCACTTTCCCAAAAATAACTTTAGCACTTCCAGTATCCTGAATTAGACGCCAGTCTTAACCCAACAACCATGGAAACAACAGATCGAGACCTCTAGTTTCCTCCTGAAGTAAGTGTTTTCTTTCAAGTCTCAAAACGGGGAAACGCTGCCTTCGATCCATCGTCATCAGGTGGATCAGCCTTATTTACTCGATATTTAGGGTAAAACACCGCATGGCCTGCATCAAGCCAACGACGATCATAGCATGCCACCCTCCAAAAAAGTACTTATGACGCGTCCTGACACCGGAGAAGGGCATCAGTCGCGACTTGTTGTTGGTGAGAAACGGAGCTAAAGACCTCTACTCTCCTTTCGAAGTAGGGTAAAAAACCGCATGGTACAGGGGTGGACCATGTACGATCAATGTGTACAACCCCAAGAAAAGTACATTATAACGCGTCCTGACACTGGAGTAGAGGTCTTTAGCTCCGTTCCTCACCAACAAGAAGTCATGTCTGATGCCCATCTCCAATGTCAGGACGCGTTATAGGGGGAAACATCACCACAGGCCAACCCTCATCACGGTAGACGGGTCTTATTCACTCGATATTTAATTGGTGAAACATGAATACAATTGCAACTCTAAGCATACCATTTAAAAGACTGAAGTTTCGTCAACATATTGTGATATATGAAAGCCCCATACGAACTAAAATAAGCATGTGAGCTCTTCGTAAAATATGTTTTCAAGGCAGTTTTGAAATCCAATATGGCGGCTACGTTTTGCATGGACGGTTCTCATCAGTGACGGCCACCATCTTTCCCCAGCCTTCCCAGCACTCATTTGAACAATGTTAGCGTATGTATGTAACGTTTATTGATCTTACTCAAGATTGCAGTTGTAATCAGCACAATAAAACAACATTTTGTTGCCTATATTAGTGAAAGTATGAAACTTGTTATTCCCGGGGTTATGGTTGGAACTGAATTCATTCTTACCTTGTAATCGGCGGTTTTTGGTTTTTTATCCTTACTGCCATCACAACTGAAACTCCACAGTGCTTATTTGATTGTTATTATACACATTTTGGTCTCAGTTCACTCCACATTGCACTTTAAAACCGGTTGCTGTTCTGGTTTCTAAGCGCGCGCGCCATAAACACAATTTCGAACAGCAGACGACGACAGACGACGAAACTGCAAAGTTTTATTCCCTAAACTGTTTACTTTACTCGTTATTTAGTTTAAATTTACTTTGTTATTTAAAAATTTTGATTTAATTCATGTATATTATCCCTTTTTTGCAACCAAATTACCCCGAAAAATTACAGATATTTCTAAAGTAGATAAAATCAAATGTTTCTAACGTTTTCGTACATCTGGCTGCCGAAAACCATAGAGGAACGAATACGGAAAAGTGCAGAGGAACGACTACGTTTTTTTTTTTTTTTTTGCTTTTTTGTTTTTGCTAGCACTTTTCATTGATTTCAGTCTTTATTAGTATTTTGAATTTCTTTAATAATCGTATGCCAGAAATAAAATGTAACCACTTTAATGTTTGCATGCTAAGAATGGCAAAATCATCGTTGCCACATTAGTGGAGGCTTCACATACGCCGTTCCATTATTATCCTGTTAAGCGTCCGCCCTGATGAGCTCGCTGCTAACGTACCGTCACGCTTTTTTGTAATCAGCGATCATAGCACTGATGATAGTTTTTCAAAGTTAATATTGATTTTTATGCTTGTTATTCATACTGTAATTAACTGTAGGAAATTCTCTCTCTCTCTCTCTCTCTCTCTCTCCTCTCTCTCTCTCTCTCTCTCTCTCTCTCTCTCTCTCTCTCTCGGAGTCCAGTCACTCGGCAAAGAAAAGTCATCTTCACTCCCGCAATTGGAAGAAAAGTTTGTATCATCACTGGAGGATTCAGAAACTAGAGCTCTCATCATCAAAATAGGGTTATCAATATCACACTCCTCATCTAGTATTTGATTGATCTCACCTAAAGAAATATGCCTCCTCTTGGGACATTCATTGTGAAAGACGCGAAATCCAATTTGTCTCGATAAACGCCCGAAGCGTATTGAAAGAAAACCAACAGGGACAGGCAGTTTTCTAGCATAAGCGACCACCAGGAAAGAGTTGCCAGGCTGGAAATAAGTTTCCCATGTGCTGAGAGTGTTACCAAATGATGTTCCTACACTTTCTATACGAGTAAACGTATTATTACGGGGCTGACGGCTTGACAAGCACAGTTAAAGTCTTGAACGTAATATCCCGTTGAAGGCGCTACCGAGTAGATCGCGGTAAACGTATTATTACGTGGGTGACGCTTAACAGGTTATAAACTGTTTCCATGAATTCTAGTTGTCATAGTAATGCAATAATGATAAAATTGCTTTAATATTTATGTATATATACTTCCAATACATAGCCTAATTTCACCAATTTCAACGTTTTTGTGTGTAGTCTTATACCCAGTTTGGAGGGTCAACACATACCGAATGGCAACAGAGAGAGAGAGAGAGAGAGAGAGAGAGAGAGAGAGAGAGGAGAAGGCGGAGGAACGAAGAAGAAAAGGGATGGCGGTGGAGGGGGGGGGGGGGGGTGGGGTTGGGGTTGGGGAGAGGGTAGGTGGAGCTTTATACACGTGTTTCGTATCCATTTCTGCATAATGGAGTTTTTGTCTCTTGGTACAATAGGACAAGTGTCGTTATTCTTTACGATTAGTGATTCACGATACCCTTATAAATTACGGCACTGGGTGTAATGCACTATAGCAAAATCTCGTTCTGTTAAGAGTGTTCGTTACAGAAATAGGTATTGCCCAAAAACCTGCTTGCACTGTCTCTGAAACCCATAGTAGACATGCTGCTTAGTTGTCAATCAAGTTTTTATAACCAAGTATTTTTTACAAGCTAGCTATTGAATAAATTTGTATTTTTCTCAGTTCAAAACTATGCCCCTCAATGCTAACTTTCCTCTTTTAACGACTTTCTGGTCATTGCAAATTCGGCCCCATAATTTCTTATGGTGCGAAAACAGACAGAGGCCCATGGACCGAAAACGATTGCGTCACACTACGGCGATAATCCAGCAGTAAAACATCTTCATATATCCAAAAAGTAAATAATAAAGATATATATGCGCATTACGATTATAACAATTACATGTATAGCTGATAACAATCTGCATGAATAACTGGTAAACTGTTCTGCAATGACAGTTGAGTATAGCAATTATTTACAATAGGTACGAAAGTCAAGATGTCGGACGTCATAATACAGAACTTGAAAGAACGTTCTAATTCAGAAAAATAATTACTTAAATTTGAGTCAGAGTCGAGTTACTTTTTCAATAACGAATATTTTCAAATTAATCATCATAAATATGTAAAATATTGATGTTTTACTACTTATTTAAAAATTAGCCAAGAGCACGCTTCTCGTCATCTTCTACCCAAACAGCTGTTTACGCCTGGCTTGTTGTTGGTGAGAAATCGTGTTTCGATTGTTGTGATAAAAGTGCTCCAGCGTCTGTGGGTACAAGTGGTGTGCGGATTTATCACAGGAAATGGAAAGTTTGTTGACACAAGCGACTCCGTAAACATCGAGATGGCGTCAATCTTCGAAACATTTTTAGTTGTAAGTAAAAATTTCTAAAGCGTTTTGGTGAGATTTCCACTGCCGTGGGCGCCATTTTCAGTACCCTCTGTTTAAATCTTAAAATTTGGCCTTAATTTCTAACTTTGGAGAAAATACTTACTTCGAAAGGAGAGTAGAGGTCTTTAGCTCCGTTTCTCACCAACAACAAGTCGCGACTGATGCCCATCTCGGGTGTCAGGACGCGTTATAATGTACTTTTTCGGAGGGTGGCTTGCATTGATTGTAGGTGGCCTGCTTGGCCTGCTGTGATGTTCTACCCTAATATACTTTTTTTGGGGTTGTACACATTGATCGTACATGGTCCACCCCTGTACCATGCGGTTTTTTACCCTAAGTATTTTCTCCAAAGTTAGAAATTAAGGCCAAATTTTAAGATTTAAATAAAGGGTAGTGAAAAGGGTGTCCACGGCAGTGGAAATCTCACCAAAACGCTTTCAAAATTTTTACTTACGATTAAATAACTTAGAAGAAGAAGATTGACGCCATCTCGATGTTTACGGAGTCGCTTGTGTCAACAAACTTCCCATTTCCTGTGATAAATCCGCACACCACTTGTACCCACAGACGCTGGGGCACTTTCATCACAACAATCGGAACACGTATTTGTTATTGAAAAAGTAACTCGATTCTGACTCAAATTTAAGTAATTATTTTTCAGAATTAGAACGTTCTTTTAAGTCCTGTACTATGACGTCACGACATCTTTACTTTCGTACCTATTGTAAATAATTGCTATACTCAACTTTCTTGCAGAACAGTTTACCAGTTATTCATGCAGATTGTTATCTTGAATGGAAAAGAATTTAGGATGGAGGTCTATGTACAGGAACCTACAAATATACTATGTATGTTGCCTTCGCGACATGATTCTGTTAATCAGTTGAAATTGTCCGAGGTGTAGGGCACATACCGTAGTTAACTCTACGGATTGTGACCGAGACGAATAGTATCTTCTTAATTGAACTGCAACTCGGGACTGCCTGCAACCTCCCAGGAGTTACCAGTTTCGATTTTGAGATACTTATGGTATTGTTACAACAACACCACCTCAGCGTTTGTATTCACCGAAATCCGTTTCTTTTAAATGCAAATGCTCAAGCGTATTTTTTTTTGTGCTCAATGGTTCTAGCCGAACGCATTCCTTCTTGGAATGGATTACCTGGGAACTCAGGATGACGAGTGAGCGAGAGCCGCAGCCCAGTACCAGCTGGCTCTCCGAGATGCACGGTCGGTTTATGTCTCTCTCCTCTACAATGATTGACTACCGAACCGTATCTCTGCCCGGCAATCACAGACTTAGGTCTCTGGTTGGCTGGGATTCTCGCATACATGAATGAACATGTCTACTGCATCACCTTGGACATTGAGAGAATTTTCAGACAGAGATATCTCAATAGACTCTATCATCTTTCTGTTTACCGCCCGGTAACAGAAGTCTGTAGCCTAGTCTCCCACTGCATCGCACCTGCTGCTGCGATAATGCGGAGTGATTTCTTCAGACATCTGAGTTTGTCTTCTAAATATATCTTGTATTCGTAGGTGTGTAATTGTTCATTGTTCACCCCAAATTGTAGATGTATAACGAAAGACATCGCCTGTTCCCCGCCCTGCCAGCTCTACTTCCATGTATATAGTATATGTCCTCCCTGGATAACCTGAAAGAAGATGATGATGATTCAGCCCATGAGAAGCGGTTCTTCAGGCAGTACATCCCTGTGTTTTCATTACTGAAAAGCGCTCCGCTTTCATTGCAACTACAACTTCTTACCGAACAGCAATGAAATAGTGGTTTAGCGTTTTCAGTCCTTTGTAAAGCACAGGTTCAGAATCTTGAGAATTACTTCTCTCGATTCGGCTGTGAAGACGTAGGTCTGCATTCACCTTCCACCTTTGTCTTCAACGGCACATAGTGTTGTTTCTCTTTAGCTGAGATTCAACTACTATGAGAACTTCTGTCTTGCCATCAGGGACCTCAGTCTCTAGAAGGCAATTGACTTTCGCCTGTTGGGCACATGCCTTGAGAGAATCATCATCTTGCCTTCCGGCATCGGTGGCAACAAATAGACAATTTGTATGGTCTCTCGGCATACCCCTTTAAAGGCGAGGGTCACGTGACTATGCTCAGATGCTTGGACAGCTCGCCTCACACAACCGAACGCAGTCAGTCAGCAGCTGTCGAAGCGTCCAAGACCGTTACGAGCTACGCTGTAGACTTAGTTCGGTTGTTCCAGATCAATCATTACTTCGTCCTACTAGCTTGTTCCAGTACCCATACCATCGACACCCACCATGGAGTGTCGGTGTCTTATCCACCGCGGAGACGGAGAAACTTCGCCGCAGTGGGGTACGAGACCGCGAGAGACTTCGCTGCAATGGGATATGAGAACGCAAGACACTCCGCTGCAGACAGATAGACCATTATGGGTACTGGACATCACTGAAGAATATGTCAGACAGAGAAAGAGGGATAGGTCATCGCGACTATTCCCTTCTTTCCCTCCGAGTAGGGGAACTGCATGGCTTTTCCTTCGACGTCAAGCATCCAGGGGATGGTGATCTGTGACGCTCGATTTCGTACCAAACTTCGTAGCGAAGACTCAGAATCCTTCGGTCCCTGCCGATTGGTTCGAGTCTTTCACAATCCCCTCCCTAGTGGACTTCAACGACATCGATGCGGATGAGTTGCTGCTTTGTCCTGTGAGGGCGCTACGGTGCTATCTGAAGAGAACTCGGCACCTCAGGCCTGAGTGTCAACGCCTCTTCGTTAGCACCGGGATGACCAAGAAAGAAGTACGTATACAGGAACACACTTTCTTTCTGGCTGCGTGAGGTGATGGTAGCGACGAAATCCGTACCCTTCGTCTGAGAGCCCTCGAAGTCAGAGATATTGGTCCTTCCCTTGCGTTCCACGAGAACTTCTCCGTGGCGCAGGTACTGAAGGCAGGAGTCTGGTCCAACCAGACCACCTGCACCTCCTTCTACCTTCAGGGTATAGCCCACAGGTCCTTGGACACTTTTTCATTAGGACCCGTGGTGGCTGCTCAACACGTTGTGTGGCTTACCCAGCACCAGAGTGGACAGAACAGCATCGCATCCTTGTGTGACTGCATGAAGGGATAGGTGAATGAGAATGTGACTGGCCTTCTCTTCCCCATCTTTTTCTCTGCCTCTACCTGTGGGCAGAGGGACGCGTTCGTCACTACGCTGGATCAGGAGGTGATGACAGACAGACAGAGAAGAGCGGTTGTTTGGGGAAGAGAGACAGAGAGTTGGTATTAGTGAGAAGAAAGAGTGAAAGAGACAGTGATGGTTGTAGACAGGAAGAGAGTCAGAGAAAGAAGCTTTCTCTTTTCTTTCTTTTCCATTTCAGTTTCAAGCGCCTTCAGTTCCCAGTCAGGTTGGCTTTTGCCATGACTATTAATAAAGCCCAGGGACAGTCTCTCAGAGTGGCTGGCATCAACTTGGAGCAACCTTGCTTTTACTCACGGGCAGCTTTATGTGGTGTGCTCAAGAGTGGGCTCTCCAGAACGCCTGTTCATTTTGTCAACGTAGGGAAAAACAAAGAACATAGTCTACCAAAAGGCTCTCTGGTGAATTGGAATCTCTCTGCCAACACCAAGAATATTTATACATTCAACTTACCTGTCAGATATATACTTAGCTTTAGACTCCGTCGTCCCGACAGAAATTCCAATTTCGCGCCACACGCTACAGGTAGGTCAGGTGATCTACCGTCCTGCCGCTGGGTGGCAGGAATAGGAACCATTCCCGTTTTCTATCAGATTCTTTCTGTCGCCGGTACTGTCAACATTGTTGTTGGTACCTCCTGGCTGGAATTCTTTTTTCATCGCAATTGATCTTCTTGACCAACTTTTGGTGACGTACCTGGATCATTGTATTGGCATACGCTATTGTCGACCGTTTCTTGAACTTGATTTTGGGTTTTTCTAAGAATGTTTGACTCGAGTGTTGTTGTGAGGTGTGTGAATGAGGGCTGCAGGGTGAGAATGCCGAAAGCTTCGGTAGATCCTCACACTGTATGCAGGCATTGTAGAAAGTATGAATGTTCTTTTTCTAACACCTGTAAGGAGTGCAGAAGAATGGAAGAATCTTGCTTCTTATATGAAGAAGCTAGAAAGGGATAGGCTGAGGAAAGCTTCCAAAAGCCAAAGTAGATCTAGGTCTAGCGAACTAGTTTCTAGCTTTCTAGCTTCTTCCCATGATGCATTAATTAATCCTTCTCCCCCTATTTCTGCCCTTTCACCCATTTTAAATCCTACAGATTCAGCATTGGAAATTGCGGATCTGAAGGCTACCCTTCATAGAATGCAGGTCAAAATGGCGGCATTAGAAGGTAAGAGTGGTGAATTAACAGTGGACAGTGATGTGAGTGTCCCCAGTGTAGTGGAGGGGGCGTCTGATCGGCTCTACAACGCTTCCAGGTCTAGACCTCTTCCAAGCTCCCTGGCCAGAGGAGAAGGATGTCGAAAGCCGTACGAAAGGGTTTGTAGAGGTTCCCCACCGGTCAGGCGTCCCTTCAGCAGGTTCTGTTACGCCTCAGACTGCCAGGGATCGCTACAGGAAAAGCATCCTTCGTGAGTGTTTTTCGTCGTCAGAGTCGCCTTCACCTAGAAGAGGGTGGAAAGACACAAATCTTTCTCGCCCCTTGAAGAGGAGCTGGAAAGCTACGGCTCTTGACTCAAGTCCAGAACACTTTCCTGAAGAGGCTTCTTCAGTAAAAAAAGAGAACCTTTTTGACTCCAAGTGCTGTAAGGGAATCTCAGACACCTTCCAGATCTCCCTCCCCTCGTTCCGACACGGACAGGGATGCGACTACTGCTCAGATCCTACCAAAAGTGCAGGAACAGATCTCCTCATTGGTTGGAGTTCTTTCCAAGAAACCTCGTAGGAAGGATAACTCCCTTCCTATAAAGAGGTCTGCGGCGCTCTCAGAGGTGCCTCCCTCGAAACGAGAGGTTCCTAAGATTGTTCCGTCTTCTCCCAAGCAACGAGCTCCTATAGATGAGTGGTTTTCTTCAGACCCGGAAGAACCATCTTGGCGAGAAACGCCAGTTAGGACAGAAGCCCTTTCCAGGCAAGGAGAACTTTCCGGGAGAGAGGAGAGTAGAGAAGAGTTTTATAGGCGTAAGGCTCCTTCAAAATTAACACAAATGTCCAGGAACGAAGAAGTGGACGAGCTGAAGGACCTTTCCATGGATTTTTCCGAGCAAGAGGCACCTTCCAAAGGTGAGGAGCTTATTAGGCGCTCGGAACTGGTCAGACACACGGAATCTTCTACGATAACAGAACGTGCCAAAGGCGAGTTTCCTTCAAAGCGCTCGGAACATCACGGACATTCCGAACTCTCCTTACCCGTGGAAGAACTAAAGCTTCAAGAAATGATTTGCCTTCCAGGCGCTCGGAACTTTCCAAGCATTCCACTCAAGCGGAATTTTCCAAGCGCTCGGATCCTTCCGAACAAGCGGGAACTTCAAAGCGCGGATTGCCTTTAAGACGCTTGGGAATCTTTTTCCGGAAGAGTGGAACAGTCCAAACGAGCGGAACTTTCCAGACGAGCGGATTTTTCCGCACAAGAGGAACTCTCTAAGCGCGAAGAACTTTCCACAAAAGCGGAACGTTCCAGACATGCGGAACCTTCCAGGCTAGAATCGCTTTCCAAGAGTTCTTCTCCTCGGAAGCGATCTTCCTCTTTGGGACTTCAGAAGGAAAGATCGGTGGTATCATGTAAGAGAATAGAAAGGACTTCCAGCTCTCTTACAAAAGAACGTAGAGAGTCTTTTTCCGCCAGTCCTTCCCCGAATAGAGGCTCCCCTAATTCAGAATACTATGTGCGACCTACAGAGGGTTTGTCCGTTGCAAGAGATCGTTCTCCTTCAGCTGGGCTTGAGCTAGAGGATATCTCAGAAGACGAAGCTCCAGCTAATGAAGGACTGTCGAATTATAAGACTTTATCCGCACTTCTGCTCCAGGAATACGGAGAGTCGCTGAGCCCTGCCATACCGCCTTCTCCTCGGTCTCTCTGTTCGAGCAATAAGCCATATAAGTCCTCTTCCTTCTTGAAAATGAAAACTGGCCATTTCAATGAAGAAGGCTCTCCAGTCTCTCGGTTCTTGGATGAATTCCAAGAAAGAATTAGGAAAGACTGTCTTCTGTATGCCTCCCTCCAGACTGACAGGTAGAAGAGGCATTTGGTACGAAACAGGAGAGAATATGGGCCTGTCTCTTCCTGCTTCTGCGGAGTCGGATTTCTCGAGTCTGGTAGACTCTTCCAGGAGACAAGCCTTATCCTCTGCACGATCTACTTGGAGCATGTCTGATTTGGATCATCTCCTCAAGGGACTCTTCCACGTACTGGAAGTATTTAATTTCTTAGACTGGTCCCTTGGGGTAATTTCTAAGAAGTCTCAAGAATTGGAAAGTCTTAGCCCAGAAGTGCTTCATAGCATTCTGGCCTGTATTGATAAGGTGGTCCAGGATGGTTCTGGAGAAGTATCTTCCCTCTTTGGAGCAGGGATACTAAAAAAGAGAGCGGTTTTTGGTTCCTTTCTGACCAAGGCTGTTTCTCCTTCTCAGAGAACTGCCTTGCTGTTCGCTCCTTTATCAGAACATGTGTTCTCAGTTAGTGAAGGAAATATCCCACTCACTTACTGAGAAGGCGACACAAGACCTTCTTGTCCAATCGGCAAAGAAGAACAGAACGGTTACGACGGCTGCTAAGAAAGTCTCATATCCATTTCAACAGCCCTTTCGTGGAGGTCCCAAGACACGACCCCCCTTCAAAAGGAAGACTTCCGACAAGCGAGGAAGATCAGCCTTCCGTCCCTTTAAGAAGGGAAAATAGCATGCAGAACCTTCAAACACTAGTGGGCGCCAGGCTACTGGAATACTCGGAAGCCTGGGCAAAGAGAGGAGCCGACCCTTGGTCGATGTCGGTTCTGAGGAAGGGATATCGCATCCCCTTCAGGGACAGACCTCCCCTGACTTCAACTCCTCGGGAACTGTCAGCTCGTTACAAAGACCCTGTGCTGAGAAACACGCTCCTTCAGATGGTAGAGGAAATGTGGAACAAGGGGGCCATCGAGCCGGTGCTAGATCCACACTCTCCGGGATTTTACAACCGCCTTTTTCTAGTCCCGAAGGCTTCCGGAGGGTGGAGACCAGTTCTAGATGTAAGTGCTCTGAACCAATTTGTAGAAAAGGAGAAGTTCCGTATGGAGACTTCTGCATCGGTGATGTCGGCCCTACGTCCAGGAGATTGGATGGTCTCCCTGGACTTACAAGACGCCTACTTCCATGTTCCCATTCATCCTTCGTCAAAGAAGTACCTTCGTTTCGTAATGAAGGGGAAGATTTTTCAGTTCAGGGCCTTGTGTTTCGGCCTATCCACAGCTCCTCAGGTTTTTACGAACCTAATGAAGAATGTAGCGAAGTGGCTTCATTTAAGGGGAATAAAAATCTCCCTTTACTTAGACGACTGGCTAATCAAGGCCAGATCGGAGACACAGTGTTTGGAGGACCTAAAAATGACCTTAGACATGATTCGATCTCTAGGATTACTCGTGAACCTCGAGAAGTCTCAGATGATCCCCAGCCAGAACCTGGTTTATCTGGGGATTCAGATGAATTCTCGGGGTTTTCGAGTTTTTCCTTCGCAGGAAAGACTCATAAGAGGCTTTATGAAAGTCTCAAACTTCTTAGGGAGAGAACAAAGTTCAGCGAGGGAATGGTTGAGCCTTCTAGGGACTCTTTCCTTGCTGGAATAGTTCTTCTCCATAGGGAGACTTCATATTTGCCCCCTGCAATTCTTCTTAAAGAAAGTATGGAACTGGAAGACAGGACAACTTTCGGACTCGTTCCAGATACCTCTCGAAGTAAAGAATCACTTGAGATGGTGGTTAGCCCCTCTAAAAAAGAACGAGGGAGTGTCCTTATCCGTACCGAACCCAAACCAAGTGTAGTATTCAGACGCTTCGGAAACGGGATGGGTTGCGACGCTAGGAACAAGAGAAGTGTCAGGCACCTGGACGAACGAGCAGATGTCATGGCATATCAACTGCAAAGAATTGATAGCCATACACCTTGCCCTCAAGTGCTTCGAATCAATAGTCAGAGACGGGGTGGTCCAGGTCAACTCGGACAACACCACCGCTCTGGCATACATCCGAAAGCAAGGCGGGACTTATTCGTTCTCCCTCTTCGAACTGGCGAGGGATCTCTTAGTCTGGGCAAAGGAGAGAAACATCATCCTCCTCACGAGATTTGTCCAAGGAGAGAGGAACGTGAGAGCAGACAGACTGAGCAGGAGGAACCAGGTCCTTCCCACAGAGTGGACCCTCCACTCAGAGATCTGTCGAAGTCTTTGGGCTCTATGGGGGAGACCTCACATAGACCTGTTTGCCACGTTCCTCTCCAAAAGGATAGACATCTTCTGCTCTTCAGTAGAAGATCCGAGAGCATTTGCTGTCGACGCCCTTCTACTAGATTGGTCGGGCCTCGATGCATACGCCTTTCCCCCATTCAAAATTCTGGGCGAAGTAATCAGAAAATTCGTGGCCTCAAAGGGGATGCGGATGACTCTAATAGCCCCATATTGGCCAGCTCAAGATTGGTTCACAGAGGTACTGGAATGGATGGTGGACTTCCCCAGATCTCTTCCAAACAGAGCAGATCTGCTCAGACAACCCCACTTCGAGAGGTATCATCAAAACCTCCCCGCTCTCGCTCTGACTGCCTTTCGACTATCGAAAGACTCGTCAGAGCGAGAGGCTTTTCTCAAAAAGCTGCTAAGGCTATCGCTAGAGCCCGTAGACCTTCGACTATACGAGTCTATCAATCGAAGTGGGAAGTCTTTAGGAGATATTGTAAATCGAAGAAGCTGTCCTCCTCCAATACCTCTGTGAACAACATTGCAGATTTCCTTCTTTTCTTGAGGGGGGAATCGCATCTTTCCGTATCCACTATAAAGGGATACAGGAGTATGCTTTCAGCTGTTTTCAGGAACAGAGGCCTAGAAATAGCTGATAATAAGGATCTTCATGATCTGATCCGGTCTTTCGAGACTTCAAAAATCAATACTCCTAGAACCCCGAGCTGGAATCTGGACGTAGTCCTAAAATTTCTAACCTCGAAGCGGTTCGAACCTCCACACCTTGCCTCCTTCAGAGACATTACGAAAAAATTGTTTATTCCTGTTGTCTCTCGCTACAGCCAAAAGAACGAGCGAGATACACGCTCTTGATTCTAGGGTTGGTTTTAAAGGAGATGCTGCCATTTGTTCGTTCCAGACTTTATTTCTGGCGAAAAATGAAAATCCTTCAAAGCTCTGGCCCAGGAGCTTTGAAGTAAAGGGCCTGTCGAACCTAGTAGGCAAAGAAATTGAGAGGTCCCTTTGCCCGGTCAGAGCCCTTAAATTTTACTTAGAGTAAAAAGGAGCAGCTGGGAGGTTGTCAACAGGGTCTATGGTGTTCTGTAAAGGATCCTAAAAGACCCATGTCTAAGAATGCCTTAGCCTTCTTTGTAAGAAGTGTAATTACTGAGGCTCACAATGATTGCCCAGATGACTCCTTCAAACTTCTTAGAGTTAAAGCTCATGAAGTTCGAGCGGTTGCTACGTCTCTAGCCTTTCAAAGGAATATGTCGCTGAAGAATATTCTCGAAGCGACATATTGGAGATGCAATTCAGTTTTTGCATCTCATTACCTGAAGGATGTCAGGGTAACTTATGAGAAGTGCTTCTCTCTAAGTCCGTTTGTGTCAGCGGATACGGTGCTGGGACTTGGAGCAAATACTGATCCTTAATTGTGTGTATGTACGTAAACCCTATAGTTAGAGATGTTCTTGGTTTTCGACTGTCAAAGGCACTAGATTTCGCACAGGCGGCCATTGCTCTTTGTCAGAAGGAACTGAGGAATATCCGACAAATAAGGGTGTACAAAATTTTTTTTTTTTGGGGGGGGGTACTTGTGTGTGTGCGTATATGGTGGTGTTGAGTTTTTGGGTTGTTGTCAGGAGTTGGGGATACAGTGGACCCCCCCGTATTCGCGTTCTCCAGATTCGCGGACTCACACATTCGCGGATTTCTCTCAAGAACGTTTCCCTGCATTATTCGCGGAAAATTCGTGCATTCGCGGTATTTTTCTATGATAAATATCCACAAATTCCTGGTTTTTTTGATGAATTTCATCATAAAATGCACTTTTTGTGATAAAACTATTAAAAAAAACATGTAGGAAAATTTTTAATGGGTTTTTCTTGAGTTTTAACTAACAAAATAGGCTGTTTTTAGCATTTTTATAGGAGTTCCAAACATTCGCTCCGGGGTTCTAACTTTATTCACGGGGGGGTCTGGTACGCTATCCCCCCGCGAATACGGGGGGGACCCACTCGTACTCCCTTAACAATCTTTCGAACTAACCACCAGGTGTTAGGCTGCAGGTGGTCCGGGATTGTATGTTTTTGCTCCTCGTTATATGCTTTTTAAGGGGGCCGGCTGGTCTCAATGCCGTTTTTTCCCAACACGACAGGGACTTTGAACATTCATACCACTTAAACCCCTCACTTACCCGCCGGTAGACCCTAAAAAATCAAAACGTCTCCCGTATGCCGGGCCTGGTTTGGAGTGAGCGCGGGGGGGAAGTGGAAAAATATTTTTTCAAAAAATTCAGCGTGCGTACTTTGAAAGATTAAGAGTTTCATTTTTGGCTCCTTTTTTTGTCATTGCCTGAAGTTAGACCTGCAAACCATCAGAAATGAAAAATAAATATTTTATTTATCATATGTAAAATAATGATATATGGTAGCGAAAAAAAAAAATTCATACATAATTGTATTCAAATCACGCTGTGCAGAAAACGGTCAAAGCTAACCAGTTACTTATTTTTGCGTTGTATTGTACACTAAATTGCGATCATTTTGGGGGGGAAATATAATACATTGTAAAACAATAAAAAGCAACACCGGAAAAAATATTATCACAAAATGATGTACGAATTCGTAACGCGCGGACGCAAAAAAATATTTTTTTCAAAAATTCACCGTAATTCTAAATAATGTTCTAGAGACTTCCAATTTGTTTTCAAAATTAAGACAAATGATTGAATATTACGGATACTGTAAGAGTTTTAGATTAGAATTGCAGATTTCGACCATTTCGGACGTGTTAAATTTTGACCGAATGTCGAAATTTAATATATATATTTTTTCATATGCACATATTTCAAAGATGGAAAAAGCTACAACCTTCAATTATTTTTTATTGTATTCTTCATGAATTTGCGCACATTTTGATATATGAAACTCTATAAAAAGGCAATATGAAAAGGAGCAAAATATTAGGATAATGCCATGTACGTATTTCGGAGACTTGCGGCCGCGAATCGGCGCGCGGAGTGAAGTAAGGTATATTTTTCAAAAATTCACCATAAATCACAATATTGTTTTAGAGACTTCAAATTTGTTTCAAAATGAAGAAAAATGACGGAATATTACTAGGCCGTAAGAGTTTTAGCTTACAATTGCGTTTTTCAACTATTTCGGTAGAGTCAAATTTGACCGAACGTGGTTTTTTTTCTATTTATGTGGATTTATATGCAAATATTTCGAAAAAAAGAGAAAAGCTACAACCTTCAATCATTTTTAGTGTATTCTACATGAAATTGCGCACATTTTCATATATAAAACTTTATGTAACAGCTAATTTTAAATGGTGCAAAATTATTTCGACAATCGCACAAAAAAATTCTGATTTTTTCGGAAGAGTTACCGCGCGAAACGTAATTTTTTTTTCATAATTCACCATAAATCGAAATATTGTGCTAGAGACTTCCAAGTCGTTGCAAAATGAAGGTAAATGATTGAATATTACTAGAATATAAGAGTTTTAGCTTACAATTGCGTTTTTCGACCATTTCGGTAGAGTCAAAGCTGACCGAAAGTTGAAATTTTTGCAACTTAACGTTATTTATATGAAAATATTTCAAAACTGATAAAAGCTACAACCATGGTTTTTTTTTGTTGTATTGTGCATGAAATTGCGCACATTTCCATATATAAAACTTTATGTAACGGCAAATTTAAAAGGGTGCAAACATTAGGACAATCGCACGAAAAAATGTATCGGAAGAGTTATCGCACGAACGTAAGGAAAAAGTTTTTTCATAAATTCACCATAAATCGAAATATTGTGCTAGACACGTCCAATTTGTTGCAAAATGAATGCAAATGATTGAATATTACTATAATATAAGAATTTTAGCTTACAATTGCGTTTCTCGACCATTTCTGTAGAGTCAAAGTTGACCGAAGGTTGAAATTTTTGCAACTTATCGTTATTTATATGAAAATATTTCAATATTGATAAAAGCTACAATCATGAGTATTTTTTAGTTGTATTGTGCATGAAATTGCGCACATTTTCATATATAATACTTCATGTAAAGGATAATTTAAAATGGTGCAATAATTATGTCAAAGTGACGAAATAATTCCGAGATGTGTCACTGATACTTTTTAGTGCGATAAGAAAGAAATTCGCGCTTGCGCGCCTGCGTAGCGATTGTAAACAAAACAACGCCTTGATCCGTGAACTCCCAGCATCCCCCAAGGCGCGTGATACAAAAGTTTTCGGCTGGTAGGCCTATAAGTATTTTTCCGCGAATTTTTAAAAAAACTTTTTTGACTTTTTGAGCCGACGTATGATACGTCCAATCGGCATACGGGAGACATTTGTGACTCGACGATTTAATACGTCCAAATCCGGCGTAAGAGGGTTTAATAAGGTGACTTGGGACATCTCCAAACCGCATATATTTTGCCTCTGGCTGTGGTTTGTGACGCCAGGGCGAGTTTATCCCGACAATAACCACTTTCAAATTATATCTCCTCACTTGATATTTAATATTAAGACCTGGGATTACTACCATATATAGACCTGATGTAGACCTCCAATCAAATGGAGAGTTTTTTTTCTAAAAGTAATTTTTGCTAGATATGAATTTTTCAATATGGTAAAAAAATAAACCCTATAAATCACGAGAAAAAAATGTATAAAAAAAAGACGAAACAAAAATTGGAAAAAAGGGCTCTATTGATTGTTCTATAATGTCTTTCTGAGTTACATACCAAATCCAATGTTATAGCTTTAAAACTAAGTGAGAAGATAGATTTTGAAGGGTCAATAAGTATAGTTTTGAGATGCTGGGCGTTCAAAGTTTTCCTTTGTATTTCTATAAAGACAATGTTAATAAATAATGATATTATGAATGTATAGTTTCTTTTTTGTGTATTAATAAACCAAAACTATTTATTTATCATAATTTAATCATAAATGATGATCCCTTTGCTCATATATCGTAGCCTGGGGCACTGCTTGAGGAAACAAGAGGGGGCACTCCTTCCTACGTAACACCCTCTCCCCTTCACTAACTCGGCTTATTACAGCGAATTTTCTTCTTCTGTATGTTAGCGAGATAATTTCCTTGTATTTTCCTCTTTGGCATGATGACATTCTTGCCGAAACAAAGATAAAACATAAATGCAAGAGAATGTCACAGGTGAAACTCGAAGATGTTACTCTCTTTTTACAAAGACAATTTAATAAATCATGATATTATGAATTTCATAGTCCCATTTTTGGTATTAAAAAACCAAAACTATGATTATTATCATAAATGAAAGATCTCTTTGCTCAAAGATCGTAGCCCTTGAGCATAGTGGTACGTGTGCTGGTCAGGCAAGAAGGGGGCGTTACTAAGCACCCTCCCCTCCTCTTCACTAACTACGCGTATATTATGATATTCTGTAATAATGCTTGAGCAATTTTCTCGTCTGTATGTTAGTGAGATGTTTTTCCTTGTCTTTCTCATTGGCATGATGAACTTCTTGCCAAAAAAGATACATAAACATGCGTGAAAAGCAAGCGAAAGTCCGAGGTGAAACTCGAAAGTGTAATCTACTTTGAAGTCTATGGTCGCACTGATCATGGTTGAACCAGATACTCGCTTCTGCGAGCCACGGAATCTCTACAGATGCCATTTTGTCACAATTTCTTTGCCAAATAATTATCAAAATTACGATAACAGAAGAAATATTGCATTTTCTTGTACGGAGAATGTTTAGGCTTATTGATTATGCTTACTATAGCTGGTTCACATAAGGTAGATTCTTAGATGAGCCCTATTGCTTACGAGACGTTTGTTTGGCGGCGCTGATTGGCTGGTACCGGGAGGTAGGCAGCTTCCAGCCAATCAGTGGCCGCCAAAACAAAAAACGTCTCGCAGGATAGGGCTCACCCAAGAATCTACCTTAACCTCTTCATTACCGAAAGTTTGTTTGGAGGTAGGTGGGGTACCACCATTCAAGTCTACTACCCCTGCCCCACGGTGCATAAAAGGTGGTACGCATAGTAACCGCCCAAAATCCTGCTTTTCAGATAGGACTTCCAATCATTCTGTAATTTCGGTTTGAAGAGTTTGAGCAAAATAAACAGTAGACCCACGATGCCTAGACGTTTGATGAACCCAAAAAATATTATTACTGCTTAGTGTGTAGGTGACAGATGAACTGGGCTCGACAAAAAATCACAAAACCAGACAAAGCGTAAACATGTAATAAACTTTCTACCCAAGTATAAAACCAGTTGTATCATCATTTACTGTATTATTTATTTATTCACTTACTATTACATTTTACAAATAAAAGATATGAACACCAGATAAAGAAGGTAAAAATAAAGCCTTATAGTAACTTATATATAAAAAAAACCAAACCAGAGAAAAAGCGAAAAATAAAGCTATTTTTCTCTGAGGACAAGAAACTTGAAAAATTAGTTTAAGATACCCTGTGCCCCATAAAGTTGGTTTCTGTGATGAAACTAATCTTAGAAAACGTAGAAAATGACATTGACCATTTTTGAAAGATATTACTATAAAATTTTGCGATTTCCATATTTATTGCGGGGCTTTCGCTTAGTTTTTGCTCTTTTTGTTGTTATTACGTGCTTATTTACTGTTCTATTTTGATAATCTTCATGTGCATGTTCCAGTGCGATATACCAACATTCTGTAAGACCGAATTTCTATTCAAGACTGTAGTTTTCTCACCGACCACCAGTGTCCCTTGTACAAGGGACACTGTGTTTTCGCATTTTTTTTTCATAAAATCATTTATTTTCCATGTAGGATTATAAAACTAACAGAGAATATGCGTTATTATAGTGCTAATAATACCTGATTAATTTCATTAGCCTGTCTTGATTATGTATTTTTGGCAAATATTTTTACGATCAGCACCCTCCAAACTGGAGTCACTACCGAGAGATTCAGTTCGGCAGCGAACGCAATGTTTACCTTCTGCTCACCCACCGGTAAAGAAGGGGTAAGTGAATTAGCTATAATTACCTTGTAACTACGAAAGTAAGAGGAATTTTGACGAAATATTTCGTATACGTATTCTCAATTGTCATATGAAGCTCCATGAATTTTTTCATGACTTTGCATTTTTCGCCCTATACCACTGTATATAGTGGTTCCGGCCGGCCCCCTTAAAGCAGGTGTATTGTCATATTAGTGGATCAGCACCCATTGACAAAGGCCGTTTAGGCTCTGCCGAGTAAGTGGATAAGACCCCATTGGCAGACCCACAAGATCTCTTAGCCATAAATCACTATCTCGCTGAGGCTCTTGAAGCGAAGCAGACTCCTGGGCAGTAGCCACGAAGTCTTCTGCTTAATCAGGTAGGAACCAAGGTTTATTTGTACCTACAACATATGTTGTTTACCTGTCTATTTCAGTCAGTATTTAGCTGTCTCTTACCCACCACCGAGGGTGCCAATCAGCATAAGTATATATCTGACAGGTAAGTTGAATGTATGATGTTTTGTTATGATACAATAAAGTTTTATACATACTTACCTGCAGATATATACGATTAATGGCCCACCCAGCCTCCCCGCAGGAGACAGGTGTTAGAGAGAAAGAATCTGATAGAAAACGGGAATGGTTCCTATTCCTGCCACCCAGCGGCAGGACGGTAGATCACCTGACCTACCTGTAGCGTGTGGTGCGAACTTTGAATTTCTGTCGGGACAACGGAGTCTAAAGCTAAGTATATATCTGCAGGTAAGTATGTATATAACTTTATTGTATCATAACAATATCATTTTTCTTTCCATATATGTTTATGATGCTTCATTTTGATATTCATTTTCAAGGATGTCATTTGTTTTGTCAGATTTGCATTCCTCACATTCAATTGTGGCTCGATTTATCTATTTTCTTTTCATAAACTATGCTCTGGGTTACATGGACCAATCTATGGGCAGGTAACCAGCTAGTATATATATATACATATATATATATAATATATATATATATATCTATATATATATATATATATATATATATATATATATATATCCAATTATATATATATATACAGTAATACCTTGGGTTACGAATTTAATCCGTTCCAGAACCTGCTTCGTAACCTAAAAAATTCGTAACCTAAATGGATTTTCCCAATAAGAAATGTTATAAAAAGCAAATAATGCGTTCCACCCGACCATGATGACCATTTTTCAAATTTCATATTTTTCCAATTTATTTTTGTTTGTTCACTAAGGTTGAAAATTCGTGTAGGAATTACATAAAATTATAAAATTGAGAATGGAAATTAAATATAAACACTAGATTTAATATGCATGCACAGTAAAACCTGAACTTTACCTTTGGCGAGTGTGGCTGCTGGCTTGACGGAGACGGGAGGAGGGGAAGGGTGAGGGAGGAGAGGGTTATGGCTTGGGGGGGAAATCTCCCTCCGTGAACACTTCTGGAAGACTTTCTGGTTCTTTCTCTAGAGAGCACCGTCACTACAATCACTAATTTTACGCTTACGGCGACACTGTGTCGTCTTTCACAATGTTTTTTAAAAAAAATATTTTTCTATGGAGGCTTGCTTTTGCCTGTTCTTTAAAATTTTATAGAAATGACCCACCCCATTATCGATAAACAAATTTGTTGCACGCCCTGACGCAGCCTATTCGGGTGATTTTTCTCGATAAAACTTTTGACAATTTCCCAGTGTTTCAAAAAATCCTTGATCTCGCTCGGAAGGAAGCGACTGTGCAGCGTTCTCCCCCTCCTCCTCAGAGAGATCTCCTCCGTTACCTGTCTCTGTTGCTCCCTTTGTAGCTCCAACAGCTCGTCGTCGTCAGCTGCTGCCCTATGCTCAGTCAGGAGGTCCTCGATGTCGTCCGTGTCAACCTCCAGCCCTAAGGACATGCCCAAGGATACAATCTCGTCTTCAACTGCCCCTTCTCGACGGTTTCGAACCCCTCAAAATCTCGTTCAGCAACGCAGTCGCCGGCCAGTTTCTTCCATGCAGAATTGAGGGTTCTCCTGGTGATTCCCTGCCAGGCTTTGTCAATCAGATTGAGGCAGTTGTAAACAGAGTAGTGATCCTTCCAAAACTCTCTGAGGGTAAGGTTGGTGCCTTCCGTCATCTCAAAGCAGCGCTGGAACATAGCCTTCGTATACAATTTCTTGAAATTGGCGATAACTTGCTGGTCCATGGGCTGGGTATTGGAGTGGTGTTGGCGGGCAAGAACTTGACTTTAATGAACTTGAATTCGTCCAGTAAGTCCTCTTCAACGGATGGAGGATGGGCAGGAGCATTGTCCATCACAGTAAGGCTTTGAATGGGAGGTCCTTCTCCTCCCGGAGATACTTCTCACCTCGGGACCAAAAAACCTCGTTCAATCCACTCGACGAACAAGATCCTTGTCACACCCAAGCCTTTGTATTAGATCGCCCCACATAACGTGCAACAGCTTCTTCTGCACGTTGTTTTTTCTTAAAGGCGAGTGGATTTCCGAGTGATACCACGAGGAGAGGCTTAACCTTGCAATCCCGCTTGCATTAGCACAAAACAGTAGGGTTAGACGTCTTTCATGGGCTTGTGACCGGGAAGTGCCTTCTCTTCTGCGTAATGAACGTCCTCTCCTGGGCATCTTCTTCCAGAATAACCCTGTCTCGTCGCAATGAAGACTTGTTGGGGGAGGTATTTCTCGGAATCCACGAGCCTTTTAAACTCTTTTACGTAAGCCTCTGCCGCCTTCGTATCTGAGCTTGCAGCCTCACCATGGCGAACACACTGTGGATGCCAGTCCTTCTCTTAAAATTCTCGTTCCGAACCAGCCACGGCTCGCCTTAAAAACTGTCTTTTTTCACTGTCTGCTGATGTGCCTGGCTCATTTTTACTCAAATCTTCATAGATCTTACGAGCCTTTTCGCAAATTATGCTCTCACTTATGGAATCTCCTGCCAGCTGCTTCTCGTTTATCCAAACCATGAGCAATTTTCTACATCGTCGAGAATATAAGGCCGTTGTTTCGTCAATACTGTACACCTTTTGATGCTGTTTACTGGCTTTAATTTCTTCCTTTTTCTTCAAAATAGTGCAGATCGTTGATTGCGACCGCTTGAAGAATGCTGCAATGTCTTTCACGCGCTCGCCTTTATCATGCATTTGGATAATTTCCTTCTTATTTCGACTGTAATCATCTCCTTCTTTCTTATGCTTTCCTTCTTGCTGCTTGCCTTCGTCATCTTGGGAGCCATTGTCTTTAGTATTTGGGTAATAGTAATGTATAAGCACTATCACGGAAACACAACACGTGCGCAAATCACTAAACAAATTTGAGAGCGTATCACGGACAGATGCGTTCAATCTTAACACCAGCGAGATAGAGAAAGAGTATGGTTTAAAACGGGTCAAGGGATCGTGGGAGGAAGTCACGTGACCCTCGTTAAGTTTTGCCCCAAAAAAATGCGTTCGCCAGCGAGATAGTGAAAGAGTTATGGTTTAAAACGGGTCAAGGGATGCGTGGGAGGAAGTCACGTGACCCTCGTTAAGTTTTGGCCGAAAAAAAATGCGTTCGCAGATCTCACGCTCATCCGATGTCCGATGTAAACAAAGCAGGCGGCCTCCCCCCCATGATAGAAATTCGCGCATTCGTATTCCAAGTGAAATGAGGGCGTCACTTCGTAAGTTAAAAAATTCGTATACTAATCGGTTCGTAACCCAAAGTATTACTGTATTATATATATATATATATATATATATATATATATATAATAATATATATATATATATATATATATATATATTATATATATATATATAGTATATATATATAATATATATTTATTATATATATATATATACACAGTAGTACCTCGAGATACGAAAGGCTCAACTTACGAAAAACTCGAGATATGAAAGCCAATGCGAAAAATTTTACTGCTCTACATACGAAAAGTTTTCAAGAAACGAAAGATTTTATACATTCAACTTCCCTGCCAGATATATACTTAGCTATAGACTCCGTCGTCTCCGACAGAATTTCAAATTTCGCGGCACACGCTACAGGTAGGTCAGGTGATCTACCGCCCTGCCCTGGGTGGCAGGACTAGGAACCATCCCCGTTTTCTAATCAGAATTCTTCTGTCGCCCAGACCATCAACATTGTTGTTGGTTCCTCTCGATTGGTTTTTCTTTTTTCACCGGCAATTGATCTTCTTGACCGACTTTTGGTGACGTATCTGGATTGTTGGATTGGCATACGCTTTTGTGGACTGTTTTGTGGACTTGATTTTGGAATTTTCTTTAATAATGTCTGACTCTGGTATGATTGTGAGATGTTGTGTGAATGTAGGCTGTAAGGTGAGGTTGCCGAAAGCTTCGGTAGACCCTCACACGGTATGCAAGAGGTGCAGGGAGTATGAATGTTCTTTTACTAATACTTGTAAGGAATGTGAGAACTTGAGTGAGAACGAATGGAAGAATCTAACTAATTATTTAAAAAAGTTAGAAAGAGAAAGAGTGAGGAAGGCTTCTCATAGAAGTTTAAGTAGTTCTAGATCTGAACTAATTCCAAGCTTGGGATCTTCCCCAAGGGTAAGTATTGCTACTTCTCCTTCCAATGCAGCCCCTTCTCCTATTGCAGAAACCTGTAGATCCAGCAAAAGAACTTGCGGATCTAAAACAAAGCAGCCTTCAAGTTTGATGGAAAACAAAATGGCTGCCATACAAGGTAAAGGCTAGTGATTTTTCAGTGGACAGTGATATGAGTGTCCCCAGTGTAGTGGAGGGGGCATCTGGTCGGCCTCAGCAACGCTCCTAGTCTAGACCTCTTCCAAGCTCACATGCCCAGAGGAGAAGGAAATGTCGAAAGCCGAACAAGGATGGTTGTGGAGAATCCCCACCGATCAGGTGTCCCTTCCGGCGGTTTCTGTGACACCCAGACTGCCAAGGACCGCTATTGTAAAAAGCGTCCTACATAAGTGTTTCTCGTCGTCGGGATCTTCATCACCGAGACGTGATTGGAGAGATTCGATCGATCTCGGCCTCTCAAGAGGAGTTGGAAGGCTCCGAATATTGACTCGAGCCCTGAAAACTTTCCCTGAGGAGTCTCCATCGGGAGTGAAGAAGGCAAGAAGAGCCATCCTTTCAACCAGAGTGAGGAGGAGGCAGGAGGTGTAGGCTATGGACTCCTCCCCTCCTCCTTCCCCTCCTCCCGAAGAGGATAAAGAGGAGGCTACAAAGAGGTTCATGATGGCGATGCAGGAACAGATTTCGTCGTTTGTAGGAGTCCTGGCAAAGGAGTCTCCTAGAAGGAAAGACACTTCCCTTCTATTAAAAGATCCTCCAGACGTATGGAGGTATCTACCTCCAGGATCGATACTCCTACTCGAGGTGAGGTTTCCGGTACGAACCTGGATGAAACGATCAGACGTCTGGCACCGGCCAGGAGTGAGGAGTCACCCAGGAGGCAGGAGCCAAGAGCCAGGAGGGTGAGGAGTCAACCAGGAGGCAGGAGCCAGAGCCAGGAGTGTAGAAGCATCCAGGCAAGAGGCAGGAGCCAGGAGGCAAGAGCCAGGAGCCAAGAGGCAGGAGCCAGGAGCCAAGAGGCAGGAGCCAGGAGCCAAGAGGCAGGAGTCAGTAGCCAGGAGTCCGGAGTCAGGAGGCAGGAGTCAGGAGGCAGGAGTCCGGAGTCAGGAGGCAGGAGTCAGGAGGCAGGAGGCAGGAGTCAGGAGGGCAGGAGGCAGGAGTCAGGAGGCAAGAGTCAAGAGCCAGGAGGCAAGAGTCGGGGACTCGTTCCTGGAGGTTATGACTCTTCTCCAAATAGGAGCTCCTCTCCTTCAGAACATAGGAGGTCTTGGAAGGACTCTCCCTCCAACGTGAACTTTCTCCTTCGTCTGATCGAGGGTTAGACGAGTTGTCTGATGACGAACCTCCTGCTAATGAGGACTTTCTAGTTATAAAGTCTTAGCCTCATTACTACTGCAAGAGTTTGGAGATTCTCTTAGTCGGCGGCTCTCCTCTTCCTCGTTCGCTCTTTTCGAGCTCAGCTACGGCAAAATCGTCGGCCTTTTTAAAAATGAAGCCTACGATATCTATGAGAAGGCGCTCCATTCTTTAGATTCTTGGATGGACAAGAAGAAGGAGTTAGGAAAGACGGTATTCTGCATGCCTCCTTCCAGATTGCACGGGAAGAGAGGTATTTGGTATGGGACAGGAGAGACTATGGGTCTTTCTCTACCTGCCTCTGCAGATGCCGATTTTTCCAATTTAGTGGAGGCCTCTAGACATCACTCCTTAGGATCGGTCAGAGCGACGTGGAGCACTTCAGAGTTGAACCACTTTCTAAAGGGACTTTTTGTCACTTTAGAGGTGTTCCAATTTTCTGGATTGGTCACTCGGAGTTCTGGCCAACAAATCTAAGGATCCGGAGTTTCTGAGAACCAGAAATTCTCCATAGCGTCCTGTCCTGCATGGACAAGGCAGTACAGGACGGTTCGGGTGAAGTGGCTTCCCTTTTTGGTGCTGGTCTCCTGAAAAAGAGATCAGTTTATGGATCCCTATTATCGAAAGGGGTTTTCTCCGAGCCAGAGGACTGCCTTACTGTTCGCCCCTCTATCAGATCATCTGGTTTCCTTCTCAGTTAGTGAAGGATATATCTCGCTCGCTAACTGAGAAGGCGACACAGGACCTACTAACGCAAACGTCCAAGAAAGGACGCCCTGTAGTGTCGACGGTTAAGAAGGAATCTCGTCCTACTCAGCAGCCCTTTCGTGGAGGTACAGCGGCTCGTCCCCCTGCCAGAAAGAAGAGCTCTGAGAAGAGAGGAAGGTCTTCATTTAGGCCCTTCAAGAAATCAAAGTGACTTGTTGCTCCTCCAAGCACCAGTGGGCGCCAGACTCCTAAAATTTGCAGGAGTATGGGCAAAAAGGGGAGCCGACCCTTGGTCAGTGTCGGTCCTAAGAAGGGATATGTAATCCCTTCGACGACAGCCCGCCCTAACATCTACGCCTCGGGAACTGTCAGCGAGGTACAGAGACCCGTTAATGAGAAAGACTCTCCTTCAAATGGTGGAGCAAAAAAATGTGGGAAAAAGAGGCCATCGAACTTGTGCAGGATCCACGCTCCCCGGGATTTTACAATCGCCTTTTTCTAGTACCAAAGGCATCGGGGGGGTGGAGGCCAGTTCTGGACGTAAGCGCTCTGAATCGCTTCGTACGAGAAAAAAGAAGTTTCGCATGGAAACGTCCGCCTCTGTAATGTCGGCTCTTCGTCCAGGAGATTGGATGGTCTCTCTGGACCTACAAGACGCATATTTTCCACGTTCCCATTCACCATTTGTCAAAGAAATATCTTCGCTTTGTAATAGGAGACAAGATCTTTCAGTTCAGGGCTCTGTGCTTCGGTCTGTCTACAGCCCACAAGTATTCACCAACCTGATGGCGAATGTAGCAAGATGGCTTCACCTAGAGGGGATAAACATCTCCCTCTACCTGACGACTGGCTGATCAGGGCCAAGTCGAAGATTCAGTGCTTGGAGGACTTAGAAGTAACAAGGAACATGATAGATTCGCTAGGGTTACTCGTCAACCTCGAGAAGTCACAACTGATCCCCAGCCAGAATTTGGTCTATCTGGGGATTCAGATGGATTCTCGGGGGTTTTCGGGTATATCCTTCGCGAGAAAGAATCGCTCGAGGTTTGTCGGAGAATATCGAGCTTCTTAGAGAGAAAGAACAGCTCAGCGAGGGATTACCTGAGCCTTTTAGGGACCCTGTCCTCATTGGAAAAGTTCTCTCGCTAGGGAGACTTCACCTTCGCCCTCTTCAGTTTTTCCTCAAAGAGGTGTGGAGTTGGAAGACGGGTCAACTCTCGGACGTCTTCCAACTTCCACAAGAAGTAAAAGATCATCTGAAGTGGTGGATCCCTCCGCTTCAAAAGAACGAAGGCGTATCGCTTGCTCTGCAGAACCCAGACCAAGTGTTATTTACCGACGCTTCGGAGTCGGGATGGGGAGCGACGCTAGGAGCAAGGGAGGTGTCAGGCACCTGGACAAAGGAACAGTGTCCTGGCACATCAATTGCAAGGAACTTGTGGCCATACACCTAGCCTTAAAGTTCTTCGAAGAGATAGTCAGAGACGGGGTGATACAGATAAACTCGGACAACACCACGGCTCTGGCTTACATACGCAAGCAAGGAGGCACGCACTCTTTCTCCCTCTATCAGTTGACAAGACACCTGTTTAACCTGGACGGAAGAAAGAGGCATAACTCTCCTCACAAGGTTTGTTCAAGGGATCAGAATGTGAGAGCGACAGACTGAGCAGGAGAAATCAGGTCCTTCCCACAGAATGGACTCTACACGAAGAAGTGTGTCGAAGTCTTTGATCCCTGTGGGGGAGACCTCACATAGACCTGTTTGCGACGTTCCTCTCCAAAAGAATAGAGATCTTTTGCTCTCTAGTGGAAGATCCGAGAGCCTTCGCAATAGACGCGTTTCTCATGGATTGGTCGGGTGTGGACGCATACGCCTTTTTCCCCGTTCAAAATCCTGGGGAAGTGCTCAGGAAGTTCGTAGCTTCGGAGAGCACGAAGTTGACACTCATAGCCCCATTTTGGCCAGCCCAGGAATGGTTCACGGAGGTACTGGAGTGGATAGTGGACTTCCCCAGATCGCTTCCAAACAGACACGATCTACTCAGACAACCCCACTTCGAGAGGTTTCATCACAACCTCCCAGGTCTCGCTCTGACTGCCTTTCGACTATCGAAAGACTTGTCAGAGCGAGAGGCTTTTCTCGCAAGGCTGCGGGCTCTATCGCTAGAGCCCGCAGAGCTTCGACGAAGAGAGTATACCAGTCGAAGTGGGAAGTCTTTAGGAGGTGGTGTAAGGGTCAGAAGCTGTCCTCCTCCAGTACCTCTATAGTGAATATTGCCGATTTCCTCCTCTTTCTGAGAGAGGAATCACACCTATCTTGTCTCGACATAAAGGATACAGAAGCATGCTGTCTTCAGTATTCAGGAATCGAGGCCTGGACATTGCTAACGACAAAGATCTACACGATCTAATTAGATCTTTTGAGACTTCGAAAGCAGCTACTCCTAGAACACCTAGTTGGAATCTAGACGTGGTCCTGAAATTCTTTCATCGGATAAATTCGAGCCTTTACATCTGGCGTCCTTCCGCGACGTCACTAGGAAATGCTTGTTCCTGGTGGCTCTCGCTACAGCCAAGAGGACGAGCGAATTACACGCTCTGGATTCCACGGTGGGGTTCAAAGGAGATGCTGCCATCTGTTCTTTCCAGACAATGTTTTCTGGGCAAAGAACGAAAAAACCCGTCAAAACCTTGCCCAGAAGTTTTGAGGTAAAAGGCCTATAACCTGGTAGGCAGAGAGATAGAGAGATCTCTCTGTCCAGTGAGAGCTCTTAAAATACTATTTAGAGAGGAAGAGACAGATGGGAGCTTGTCAACAAGGTCTTTGGTGTGCGGTGAAGACCCCAAAAGACTCATGTCCAAGAACGCCTTGGCTTTCTTTGTGAGAAGCGTTATTACGGACGCTCACAAGAACTGCTCGGAGGAATCCTTCGGTCTTCTAAGGTCAAGACTCATGAAGTGAGGGCAGTAGCAACGTCTTTTGGCGTTCCAAAGAATATGTCTCTAAAGAATATCATTGAGACTACATATTGGAGGTGCAATTCAGTGTTTGCATCTCATTATCTGAAGGATGTGAGAGTGACCTATGAGAAGTGCTTCTCGCTAGGTCCTTTTGTATCAGCAGTACAGTACTGGGTCTTGGAGGCAAAGACTGATCCTTAATTTTGTGTTTTTATCGTACATAAACCCTCTTGTCAGATATGTGCTTGGTTTTCTATTAGCAAGCTCACTACTGTCGCACGGGAGCAGAGTGTCATTGCTGGTAGGGATCAAGGGTATGTATGACTAGTAGGGGAGTACAAAATTTTTTTTGTATATTTGTAATGAAAGTGTAATTATGTTTCGAAGTTTTTGGTTGTTTTGTAAGGAGTTCGGGATAACTCCATACAATCTTAGAACTAACATGGATGTTAGGATCAGGTGATCGGGATCGGTTTTGTGCTCCTTGAACAAGGTGTATTGTCATGTTAGTGGAATAGCACCCAATGACAAAGGCCTTTAGGCTCTGCCGAGTAAGTGGATAAGACCCCATTGGCAGACCCACAAGAACTCTTAGCCATAGATCAATATCTCGCTGAGGCTCTTGAGGCTAAGCAGACTCCAAGGCAGTAGCCGCGAAGTCTTCAGCCTAATAAGGTAGGAACCAAGGTTTATTAATACCTACAACATATGTTGTTTACCTGTCTATTTCAGTTGTTAGCTGTCTCTTACCCACCACCAATGGGTGCTAATCAGCTAAGTATATATCTGGCAGGGAAGTTGAATGTATAAAAATGATATTGTCATGTTACAATAAAGTTTTATACATACTTACCTGACAGATATATACGATTAATGGCCCACCCAGCCTCCCCGCAGGAGACAGGTGGAAGAGAAGAATTCTGATTAGAAAACGGGGATGGTTCCTAGTCCTGCCACCCAGGGCAGGGCGGTAGATCACCTGACCTACCTGTAGCGTGTGCCGCAAAATTTGAAATTCTGCGAGACGACGGAGTCTATAGCTAAGTATATATCTGTCAGGTAAGTATGTATAAAACTTTATTGTAACATGACAATATCATTTTTTGAAAGTCCGAGATTCGCCCGGATAACAATTTTGAAACTCGCGCCGCGCGCCGCCATCTTAGTAGTAGTAGACTCGCCACAATCCTCCTGCTCTCCCATTGGTTCCTGATGCTAGTCACGACCATGAAATCCTTCTCTCCTATTGGACAGCATCCCTCCCATCATGCATCTTATACGTATATGTGGTGGAGTACCTATCTCGGCCTCTTCGTACCAACATCTCTATCGTACGCATACGGCATTCGTTCGGTCCAACGATTTCGTTTAGTAACGTAAATTTGTTAGTGATTTCGTTGCCTACATAAAAGTAAAAAAAAAAAATTAAAAATAAAAAAAAGAAAGAAAAAATTTTATTTTTAGATTTTTGTAAGTTAAGTGTTACAGTTTTGTTAATGTGTTTCATAAATTTTAGTTTTATAGTTTTCCTTAAATTTTTTATGTGTTTTCGTAAAGTTAAGTGTACGTACGTACGTTCGTTATCTGCCGTTTGTCCTCCTCCTCCTCTGCCGCCACTTTCGGAGATAGCCTCACTCGAAAGGTAAGCTTCCACATTTTACGTTACAGTAATAATATTTCTTGTACACTAACATACACTTTATTTACAGGTTTTGCATTTTTATTCTTAATTTAGGTATTGAATGGTCCAAATTGTTGTAGTATTTCATTGTTTATAGGTCAATTTACCTTTATTATGAAATTTACTGGGGTGTTTTTGGAGGACTTGGAACGGATTAGCCATTTTACATGTAAAATGTGGTCCAAGATACGAAAAACTCATGATACAAAAGGCGCCTCGGAACGGATTAATTTCGTATCTCGAGGTACTACTGTATATATTATATATATTATATATATATATTATATATATATATATTTATATATATATATATATATATATATATATATATATATATATATATATATATATATAGTGGGCGCTGAAAGTCTTTGCACCCCTGAAGCTGCGTAAAGACTTTCGCGTCTTAAAGAATCCTCCATATCAGTCACGGAAAATGCCTGAGAGAAAAATGACTAATTGGCACCTTTTATTGTTTCCACTGTGTCCTGATTAAGGAAACAATAACTGATCAGTAGCTCATTAGCCGTGGTGCAAGTCGGTTTTTTTGCTGGCACTCCTGTCAGGATTTGTTAGTCTCATGGTGTTGCCCTTGTGTTTGCCAATCCCCTGTGCCTTTATGCGTAATGGTGGGTCTTATAATTCTAGGGATGATCGTGTAAGGGTCATTCAGTGTTTTGAATTAGGGTTAAATACCGCTGAAATTGTGCGGCAGACGGATTTGAAGCGTCGAACAGTTCAGAACATTGTTGCGCGGTACAAGGCGTCAGGGAAGAAAGAGGTACCTCTTCCCGCCAAGAAGTCTGGGAGGCCCCCGTTGCTGTCTGAACGATCTATTTCGCTACTGAGAAGAAGCAGAGCTTAATCCTTCACACAGCGCTCGTCAATTCAGGAAGAAAACCCTGAAATTTTAGGAAAGTGTAAAGTACGTACTTTACAGACGTACTTGTCATGCAAGTTGGGATTCAAGAGTGTTGTGGCTCCTAAGAAGAGCAAGCTAACTGACGCCCATATTAAGAAACTAAAGTTTTTTTTTTTCATAGATTTGGTAAATGGGACGTTGATAACTGTAAAAAGTGTTGGTTCACTGACGAATCCACATTCCATTGCTCGGCAAGCACCTCAACGAAAGTTTGGCGAAGTCCCGCCTTACAAGTGCAGTGACAAACTTATTCGTCCTCGTGAAAAGTTTCCCAAACTTTGATGGTATGGGGTTCTATGGTTATGAGGGAGTTGGGGAATTGTGTATATTTGAAAATAATGAACGAGTGAACCAGCACATTTATTACGTTGTGCTAAATTAATATTTAGAGGGGAGCTTTGAGAAGACAGGTGCTTCAATTCTTCAGCAAGACGGCGCACGGTGCCACACAACGCCATTGATTAGGAACTGGTTGCAGGATTGTGGTGTGGAGCTTTTAAGTGACTGGCCCCCTAATTCCCCTGATTTTAGTCCCATAGAAAATCTGTGGTCGATCATTAAAAAACGTTTGCAGAAGGTTGACTGCTCCAATATCGAGAAACTCAAAGCCGCCATCATCGCTGCTTGGAACAGTATCGAACCAGAGATCTGTCAGCACCTCATTGAAAGTGTTCCCCGACGGCTGAAGGCAGCTAAAGAGAACAAATTTGGTGCTACCAAATACTAGAAAGTCTAAGGTAAACTGACACACCATTTCAATATCTTTACTAAATTTTTGCATTCCTTTACAGGTCGAAGAAGGTGCGCGTGTGTATGCGTTTGCCTAAATTGCACTGGGGTGTAAAGACTTTCGGCGCCTACTTTATATATATATATATATATATATACAGGCAGTCCCCGGGTTACGACGGGGGTTCCGTTCTTGAGGCGCGTCGTAAGCCGAAAATCGTCGTAAGCCGGAACGACACTTGGAAATATGCCTTAAACTAAGAAAAAGTTAGAGAGACCTTACCTGTGTGACATGCAAGTATTGCATGATGTGTAGTGTGGTTATTTCAATGCCAAAGGATGGTTCTTGAAGGTATATAGTATACTTTATTATACTCTTGTGACACTATAAAGCACAATCTTGAAGTATTACCAAGTCCTTAGTTGACTTTAATATACGTACACTAATACATACACTTAATCCTTAGGTTAGATTATACACTATACACTATTACACTGTTCTAATCCTTTGGTAGTACATCCTGGAGTACACTAAAATCCCAGTCTGGTAGCTCTGGAAGGTAAAAGTATAACACAATTAGTACAAAATACTACACAAAGTCCTGAATGCAATATGTAAATTATAGATATCAAGAGTAAAAGAGTTAATGTATGTTAATTAATTCCTTACTTTTAGTTTATAATTCTTTACTTTGAGTTATATCAAGAGTAAAAAAGTTAATGTATGTGAATTAATTCCTTACTTTTTAGTTTAAATTTGTCGTTCAACGTAACCCTGGATGCACAAAGTCTTATGTGGCCCCATAGCCTACATCATTCAGGGGGTTCTGGAATGTACAAAAAATAATTATGTCAGTAAGTACTCTATGCATAGTAAGTTACATACAGTAATATGCACCATACAGTGGTTTAATATCACATACCGTATATTTCGGCGTATAAGTCGACCCTTTAGCCCCAAAAAATAATGCCAAAATTAGGGGGTCGACTTATCTAACGGTAACAAAAAGTGACTATTATTTTGGCATATTGGTACAGGAATCCAGGCTTTACAGTTGGCTAATAATAATGGCAGCCTTGTTGAAGTAACTATGTATGTAAATACCAGTATTAAAAACATTTCACACTGTAATACGACAATAATAATACATTAGAACATCCATTACCGTAAATAAAATGAAAAAAATCAAAGTAACTTGAAGAAACCCCAATCGCACAGCAAGTGTAAACATTGCGTAGTCATTTGTTGAGAAGGATGCGTTCACACTGACAGTTTTGTATTTACCGGGGTATTGTTCAAAAACATTTATGGTATGACATCTTTATTTATCACATAAAATAAAATAAAAAAAATTGTATTTAATGGTAAATATGTATTTAAAATCCTTCAAAATTACTTGAGCCATCGTCACTTCAATTAAACAATTCATCAAACGTTAACTTGAGTGGCAGTTTGTACATACATATATACGTAGGCTGTTATGCAGCGTTAGTTAGCGCTTTGTT
>NC_087204.1:42313250-42430750 GCF_015104395.2 Macrobrachium nipponense
ACCACAAAAAACTAAACACCTACATAAACATAATAAAAATAAAAAATAAAAGAAATAAAATTAAAAAGTCCAAACTAACATATTATTTTCTAAAAGATAGGAAGAGTGCTACTCTCTGTCCCCAATATATTGTCTGCTGCGACATATGGGCCTAAAGAGTAGCAGTTCTCGTATGTAATCCTCACCTCCGAAGGTAGTGAGAGGCAAACACTGAATTACTACGCCAAAATGTGGCATTCAAGATGTCATTGAGTGCCATGTTCTTTTGGAAGGCTACCGACGTAGAAAATAGCCCTCAGTCCATGCGCATTCACCTTCAACACTTTCATATCACTGTCTTGACAGGATGAATGGCATTCCTTGATTGTGCCCTCAAGAAAAAGCCAAGAGGTCAGTTCTTTGACACTGGTAAACCTTGGCTTCTGACCAAACACCACAAGTTATCAGAAGGACCTCTTAACCTTGGTTCCTGTCTTTTCAGACGGAGGGTTGACTTCCTAGCTATTGCTTAGGAGTCTGCTTCATCTCAAGAGCCTCAGCGAGGATGTGACCTATGGGTAAGAGTTCCTGTGGGTTTGCCGATGGGGTCATTATCCACTTACTCGGCAAAGCCTAACTGGCATTGTCAATGGGGTGCTAATCCACTCATATGACCATATACCTATGCCTATTAGCATAATTAGGAGCACAACACCGATCCCGATCACCTGATCCATAACACGAGGGTTAGCGCTTAATTTTAAAAAGTTAAACTAAAAAATTAACTCACTAGTTAAGGATCAGTGTCGGCTCCCTATCCCAGCAACGTATCCGCAGACACGAACAACCAAGAGAAAAGGATCTCTAGTAGGTTGAATTGACATCCTTCGTGTAACGGGAGGTCAACACAGAATTGCATCTCCCGTAAGTGACAGCTCATATGTCCTTTATGACATATTGTTATGGAACCAAGAAGAATTCATAAAAGCTCGCACTTCATGCATAGGTTCGAATGGACTGGACATGAGGAACTTCAGAACTACATCCAAGTTCCAAGATGGCAACTTGGGTTGTTGAACCTTCATCGTTTCGAAAGATCTCAAGAGATCGTGAAGGTCTCTGTTGTCCGCCAAGTCCAGGCCTCTGTGCCTAAAGACAACTAAAAGCACACTCTTATAACCCTTGATTGTAGAGGACTGCAAGTTTTGGGGGGGAGATCCCTTCTCAGAAAAGGAAGTCAGCATCTGGCTCACAGGTCGTGGTGGAGGAAATGCCGTTCTTCTTGCACCAACTCCTGAAGACTATCCACTTCGATTGTACACTGCGTTGGAAAACGCTCTTCTTGCACTGGCGATAGCTTTCGCCATTGACGTATAAAAGCCTCTCGCTCTGGCCAACTTTTGGATAGTCTGAATGCAGTTAGACTCAGAGCGAAGAGGCTTCTGTGGTACCTCTCGAAGTGGGGCTGTCTGAGTAGATCTGTCCTTACTGGAAGCGTCCTCGGGAAGTCTACTGCAAATGGCCCATGACCTCTGTGAACCACTCTCTCGCAGGCCAGAACGGGGCGAACAAAGTCATTCTCGTCCCTTCCGACACCGCAAACTTTCTCATGACTTCCCCTAAGATCTTGAACGGGGAAAGGCGTACAGGTCCATCCCCGTCCAGTCCCAGAGAAGTGTGTCTATCGTCACTGCAGCTGGGTCGAGTACTGGGGAGCAGTACAGTGGAAGCCTCTTCGTTCTGGACGCTCGCAAAGATATCCACGAGCGGACGTCCCCATAACCCCCACAGCTCTTGGCATACCTCCTGATGCAGAGTCTACTCGGTTGCAGAAGAATTGACTCGTCTGCTGCGGAGATCTGCCCAGACATTCTCTACTCATGCTACAAACTTCGTAAGGATCATGACGTCCAGTGCCCTTGCCCACAGCAAGATCTCCTTTGCCAGAGCAAAAAGGGGATGAGACTGTGTTCCTCCCCTACTTCTTCAAAGTATCGCCAGAGCTGTGGTGTTGTCTGAGTTGACTTGGACTATTCGACGAGAGACTTTTTCTTGGAAAAACTGGAGAGCTAAAAAGATGGTGGCTGCCATTTCCTTTAGGTTTATGTGCCAGGACACCTGTTCCCCTCTCCAGGTGCCTGCCACTTCTTTCCCCCTAATGATGCTCCCCATCCCGTGGTGGACGCGTCGGAGAACAACACTAGGTCGGGGCTCTGAAGCTTGAGAGAGACGCCCTCCGACAGCTACACTGGATCTAGCCAACATTTCAAGTGATGTTTTACCTCTCCTGAAATTTCCAAGATCATGTGTAGATTCTTGTTTTCTTTCCAATTGTACTTGAGAAAAATTGTAACGGTCTGAGGTGCAGTCTCCCCAAGGAAACAAACTTCTCCAGCGAGGAAATGGTCCCCAGTTAGACTCATCCATTCCCTCACCGAGCACGAATCTTTCCTTAGGAAGGCTAACACTTTGTCTAAGCCTTGCTGCTGACGTCCCTGGGACGGAAAAGCTCGAAAAGCCACTGAATCCATCTGAATCCCCAGATACACGATGATTGGTTTTGGGATCAGATGTGACCTTTTCGAAATTCACCAGGTAGTTCCAGGGACTTCACCAACGATTAAGTTGTTTGAAAATCCTTCAGACACCGCGTTTGAGTGGAGGCATGAATGAGCCAGTCGTCCTTCGAAGATAACAATTACGAAGGAGGAGACTGAGGGGCCGCAGGCGTTTCACTTAAACAGGAGTAATTTGAAGACACTGTAGAAGATTGTTCATTTGTTTCTTCTAAAAGTCTCCTTCCTGAGATCCACTACTATTCTCTGATTCTCGGCGAATGTCTGAAGAAGCATTACTTGTGCGTCCATCCAAGCGTCCTGCCGAGCGTCGCGCTCGGCGCTGTCGTATTTGGCAGCGGAAGGAGTCCCTTCATAATCGAGCAAGGGACGTCTCGGCGAGCTAATTGACTGCATCTCTTGCACATCATTCTTGTTTCGAGGGAAAATCATGTGTGCTATGCCGTGTAGACTCGGACAGAATTCTGTTACCATGCGGTAAACAGAACCGAAAAAGGTCTAATACATATATATATACATACACACATATACATTTACACATATATACCCATACACACATATATACCCATACACACATATATATATATATATATATATATATATATATACATATATATATATATATATATCATATATATATATATATATATATATATATATATATATATATATATATATATATATATTATATGTATATCTATATATATGTATATATATATATAGGTATATAATATATATATATAGATATATATATATATATATATATATCTATATATATATATATATATATTTGTATATTATACATACATATACATATATAACATATACACATACACATAATATATACACATACTACATACATTATATATATATATTTATTTATTTTATTATTATTATTATTATGTTTTTTTTTTTTTTTTTTTTTTTTTGGGGGGGGGGGGGTTTTTTTTTTTTTTTTTTTTTTTTTTTTTAATGAAAAAATTCTCACAAAGTGAAGATGTTCAGCCATGTATGCTAGAATTCCCCTCAACCCGAGGCTAAGGCCGTGATTGTAGGGTAGAAATACGGTTAGTCCGTCAATCCCGCAGGAGAGGAGAGACGTACCTACTGCGCATGGCAGACAATCAGATGGAACTGAGCACTGGCATTACGCATTAGTGACAGCAGACTCAGATACGTTCGTCGTTCTCGCACTGCTCTGCCTGAGTTGCCACCTACACCATTCTAACGAATGAATAGGTTTACTATCATTATAGAGCAGAAACCAAAATCCATCAAACTGGTATAATTTAAGCGAAACTGAATTTGCTAAATATAAAAGGCTAACTTGGTATTGTCATAACAATACCTTAAATGTTTTAAAAATAGGGAAACCGGCAACCCCTGAATAGTTGCAGGGAGAACCGATTAAATGTAATAAGAATAATCGTACTCTCGGTTGTCCTCCGTAGGAGTAACTATGGTATGAGTATATAACTTGAACCATACAACCGTTTGATAGTAATATGACGTAAGGGCAAAAATAATATTACTATGATGCAACATCGCTTGTTCACCTTTACCCGGCAGATATATATATACATATAGTATCTGACTGGTAAGTTTTATGAACAAACGTAGAGTATTTTAGATATTTTAGACACTTGGACAGCTACCTCCCTACTACATTCTGCCTCACCGAGGTAGGGAGAGCCAATACCCGCGGTAGTGTTTTGTCCAATGAGAAATTATACGCTTACGCGATAGAATGAACACTCATGGCATTATCACTATACTTCACTACACTACTATAACTTTCCAATGCAAACATGATTCCAGGCTACGCAAAGATTTAAGAATCACAGATAGGGTATTACCCTCCAAAGACACTATTGTAGGGCCCGAAGGCATCACAGGTCTTTGGAGGGATAAATTCTACTGGACGGGTAACTTGTGTTACACGCCTGGAGGAAGACCTCCTTACACTATCACGTTCTAGTTTACGTACCTATGATTCATAAGCCTTCCACGCAGAATCAGACATATTTTCACACTCGTTGCAGCGCTCATCAAACATACAAACATGTTTCCTACAATTCGCGCACACTGTATGAGGGTCTACCGAAATTTTCGGTAGCCTAACCTTGCATTCTTCCACACAACATACTCTGGCCTAGTCGAACTAGATCCAGACATCGTAAGTTTAAGGAAAAATCAAGCCAAAATAAAAACAATCCACAATTAGCGTATGCCTAACCACCGATCCTAATCAAATAACCAAAAATCAATCGGGATACTCAAGTGACCAAAAGAGTTCCAAAATCCAATGACGGAGGTGCAGAAAACACTTGTTGTCTGCACCAGCGACAGAAAATATCTGACAGAAAATGGGAATGGTTCCTTACGCCCGCCTCCCAGCGGCGGGAATGGGTACTACCACCTGGCCGACCACTGCGTGTGCCGGGAGTTTTGAAATTCTGTCGGACTTCGGAGAATACAGCTATATATATATCTGGCAGGTAAGATTAATGAACAAATCTCATTTTTTACATTTCAAAAGTGCTGCACACAGAATATCATTGATATTTTAGGATATGTACTGATCAGTGGCGGCTTGTGGCTATCATTCATAGGGGTGCTGTTACATAATTTTTAAAAAATTTCTTTCAACTGCATTAACGCACACACAGCGGACAGACCGACAGAAAATTATGAGAACATGAAGTCATATAAAAATATTAAGTTTATGTAAACTAAGCGTAACATAATAAAAATCATTAAACCATTAAAAGGAATAAAAACTCAAAAACAAAAATATTAAGATACAAAACTGAGTATGACAGTAAAATATAATAAAGTAGTCCTATATTAAACAAAAGGACTAAAGAACACCCAGCTAAAACACAGACACATGCATACACATACACACACACACTCTCTCTCTCTCTCTCTCTCTCTCTCTCTCTCTCTCTCTCTCTCTCTCTCTCTCTCTCTCTCTCTCTCTCTCTCTCTCTGAGGAAGGCAGCAGAACCACTGGCAAAAGGTACTATTTTGAATTTTTGTAATTTTATATATCATTGACATTAATGTGGCTTTTTCCCTTCTTCTGCAACTCGCCACTCAGTTTATTATTCTTAGTACATTACATATCAGTATCGTCACTAATTTGATCACTATCACTAATAGTACATATTGATTAAGCTTTGACAACTTTCAAGACACACCTTCCCCCTCCAACAGCTAGACTAACACTGCTCGAGAGGGCAGTGCCTCCCCTCACCTTTACGTGTGGGCTGGCTACCACATTATTACCCTGCTAGCAAAATCAGAACTGATGAGCACCAGTAGTTCTATAAATTGTTTCAATTCATTTGCTTTTAAGGGGGCCGGCCGGCTAATGCCATTTTTTAAGGACAGGACTTTGATATTCATACCACTTAATAAGGTGACTTGGGACATCTCCAAACCGCATATGATTTTTGCCTCTGACCTTCGGTTTTGTGACGCCCGGGCGATTTATCCCGAAAATAACCATTTTTCAAATTCTATCTCCTCCCTTGATATTTAATATGAAGACCTGGGATTACTACCATATATAGACCTGATGTAGACCTCCAATCGAATGGAGAGTTTTTTTTCTAAAAGTCATTTATTTGCTAGATATGAATTTTTCAATATGGTAAAAAAATAAACCCTATAAATCGGGAGAAAAAAATTTATAAAAAAAAGACGAAACAAAAATTGGAAAAAAGGGCTCTATTTGATTGTTCTATAATGTCTTTCTGAGTTATATACCAAATTCCAATGTTATAGCTTTAAAACTAAGTGAGAAGATAGATTTTGAAGGTCAATAAGTATAGTTTTGATAGATTTTGAAGGTCAATAAGTATAGTTTTGAGATACGGGCGTTCAAAGTTTTCCTTCGTATTTCTATAAAGACAATGTTAATAAATAATGATTATTATGAATGTATATTTTTTTTTTGTGTATTAATAAGCCAAAACTATTTTATTTATCATATTTTAATCATAAATGATGATCCCTTTGCTCATATATCGTAGCCTTGGGCACTGCTTGAGGCAAGATGGGGCACTCCTTCCTACGCAATTCTCTCTCTCCCCTTCACTAACTCGGCTTATTACTGCGAATTTTCTTCTTCTGTATGTTAGCGAGATAATTTCCTTGTATTTTCCTCTTTGGCATGAAGAAATTCTTGCCCGAAACAAAGATAAACAAACGTAAATGCAAGAAAATGTTAGAGGTAAAACTCAAAGGTGTACTCTTTTTTTACAAAGACAATTTAATAAATCATGATTATTATGAATTTCATATTCCATTTTGGGTATTAAAAAACCAAAACTTTGTTATTTATCATAAATGAAGATCTCTTTGCTCAAAGATCGTAGCCTTGGGGGCAGTGTGACGTGTACTGTCAGGCAAGAAGGGGGCGTTACTAAGCAACCCTTACTACGCAACCCTACCCTCTCTCTTCACTAACTACGAGTATATTATGATATTCTGTAATAATACTAGAGCGATTTTTCTTCGTCTGTATGTTAGCGAGATGTTTTCCTTGTCTTTTCCTCATTGGCATGATGAAATTCTTGCCGAAACATACATAAACATACGTAAAGGCAAGCGAATGTCAAGAGGTGAAATGGAACGTGTAAACTACTTGATGTCTGTGATCGCACTAATTCATGAGTGGACTTGGTAGCTGAGCGGCCTGAGCCTGAAGTCTCCTTCTCGTCTCGGGGAATGTCTACAGATGCCATTTCTCCCAATTTCTTTGACAATAATTATAAAAATTTACGATAATAGAAGAAATATTGCATTTTCTTGTACAGATCAGTGTTTTAGGCTTATTGAGTTATGTTAACTAATTTCCCTGTAACTACGAAAGTAAAAGGAATTTTGACGAAATATTTCGTATACGTATTCTCAATTGCCATATGAAGCTCCATGAATTTTTTCATGACTTTGCATTTTTCGCCCTATACCACCATATAAAGGGGTTCCGGCCAGCCCCCTTAATTCATTTGCAATAACGAGAATGGTAATAATTTTTTAAGGATTATTGTTAATCTATACTTAATTTCTCGTATTCATGTATATATTCTTAATTTTGTGCTCATGCATGAAATCAATAGGGGCTGCTGCAGTTCCACAGTGCCTACTGAAGAGCTGCCACTGGTACTGATCCATCTTCATTAGTCTAGCACTTCTTGACTGTGAGGTTGTGATTCACGTGCGCCTCATTGGTGTGATCGGTATGGTTTTAGCCTGCCACCTCGGTGGCCGCAAGTTTGATTCTCGGGCATTCCATTGAGGTGTAAGAGATGTGTATTTCTGGTGATAGAAGTTCATTTTTGACATAGTTCGGAAATCATGTAAAACCGTTGGTCCCATTGCTGAATAACCACTGGTTCTGTTCAACATAAAAACACATGAGTATTTTCCTTCCGCTGGTGACTTTCTTATACTTACAACCAAGCTTCCTGACTATTTTGTAGAGGGAACTTCATGAGCCAATGACATATGGAGGTTCCTGAACTTTTACCAACAATCTTTCTAATGTAGGAAGGTCCCTTCTTTCATAAAAGGATAGCATTGCTCTCCTAACACATCCCCTGTCAGAACTGTTAAGGTAGTCAGCAACAGTCTATTTTCTTTTGCAGGGCAAGGGTGAGTGAAGTATACCTTTGGAAGATTTAGTCTTTTTGGATTGGATACAATAGAAAGTTCTCTCTGAAACTTGAGTTGCTATAGCTGTCACCTTAACGATATCATTCATTGGTTCATGGAACCCTCTGAAGTGAAAAATTGAAAAACATTCATGATCTTATTATGACACTGGTAAGCCTACTGCCAGCAGCATGTCCTTGCCTGGTGTTTGAAGTTCCTTCATCTATGCCTTGGTCTGTATCATCTCTTGTGGCCTTGGTCGAAATAGGTGAAATAGATAGTGAGGTACTTGCTCAGTTGCCGATTCTAAACTGAATGATAATTCTGGTTTTATAACAATGTGTGCAGATAACTCACTGGATATTCATCCCACAACTCCACCTCCTAAATTTTTTGGCCAAACTTAAATTTCTACAATAGATTTTGTTATAGTACCTTCAGCAATGTACAATGAATATGTTTTGGGTGTTTCCAAACCACTAATGGCATGATTGCGCTAAAAATCTAGCAAGAAATTAAGCATTAAAGGTCATGCGTTTGAAACACATTTCTGGTGTATGGCTTCTGTAAGTCATGTTTCATATATATATATATATATATATATATAATATATATATATATATATATTATATATATATATATATGTATGTATGTATGTATATGCATATATGTGTATATATGTATATATATATTTATGCATATGTATATGTGTATATATATATATATATATATATATATATATATATATATATATATATATATATATATATATATATATATATATATATATATATATATATATATATATATATATATATATATATATATATATATATATAATATATATATGTGTGTGTGTGTGTGTGTGTGTGTGTGTGTGTGTATATATACGTGTGTATTATATATATATATCTATAGATCTATATAATATATATTATGAAGATATATAGTATATATAATATATGATATAATTATATTATATATATATATATGTATGTTATTATGTGTATATATAATATTAAAATTATTATTTAAATATATAATATAAAGATAATATATATATTATTATATTATATATTAAATATATAAATAAAGGTTTTTTTGCCACGAAGGAAAAAAATGAAAAAACGAGTTAGCCGAATACTTTCGGTCCGAATAGGACCGAAAGTACTCGGCTAACTCGTTTTTTCATTTTTTTCCTTCGTGGCAAAAAAAAACTTTATTTATACATAGCATCACGTTTTATATACTTCGTGATCAAGTTATTCATATATATATATATATATATATATATATATATATATATATATATATATATATATATATATATATATATATATGTATATGTTCTTAATACTTATGTTTATTACAGTTGTTATTTGCATTGCATTACATAACTTGGCTCTTAACTCGCTCTATGACTGTATAATCACAATTCTGAAACTGTGAAAACCAAACTGTGACTTTCAGACAACAAGACATTCATCCAATCAATGGGAAGCAGCTAAGTGCCATGTTGCCAGGTTTAAAAAATTAGACAATAGTTAGGGATTAGGCCTGTATAGTTTAAGGGTAACTTGTGGCTAGGAGGCAGTGTGCATATCCACAAAGAACCAGTGATAGCAGAAAATGTTAGTGTACTGGGAAAAACCTTCAATACCTTTCCTATCTTGTGTAAAACGTGAGATAAATGAAGAAATATAAACATTGCTAGTTTTCTAAGCTACAGATGAAAATATGGGACACTGATCGAGCCACCTACCTCCCGGTACCAGCCAATCGGCGACCACCAAACGTACGTCTCGTTGGCATAGGGCTCACCCAAGAATCTAGCTTAAGTGAACCAGCTACAGTAATGCACACATAAAATAATTAGTTCATTTGTAAAACCTAATAATTGTGAATTTTGCATATTTATGATCCTGATGATGATGTTTAGTCTTCCTTGTTAAAGGATGGGTTTAGTACAATCAGGAAGCCTGTCAGTCTATTTCTCATAAAGGAAAAGTCCTAGTATACTACTTGGAACTTTCAATATTCCATTAAAGAATCCCAACAGCAGTTTTCATAACACTGTAATTGGAACTGAATCATCTCTAACCTAATAAGTGGTGGTACAGTATGTTCCTAAAAGACCTGGCTACAGTCATACATGTTTCTTGAACATGAAAGAATCACGTTTTTAAAAAGATGAGTTTTTCTTTCTTTTCTAATCTGCCCTTCATTGATTCATATAAGTTTTTGTTAGTCACACATTTTTTGATGCAGGATAAGCTTCCTATTATATGAAGATAACAGTTTATGTCTGAAAGTGAATGGTAGTATGTAGTTCACTTTCCAGACTAGGAAAGGTATTATTAAAATACGGTATCTTAATTGTTCAAGTCTTGGTGGTAAATAGGTTTCAGCTTACATAGACAAAGATTTCTCATCCTTACAGTAAGGTGTGCACCAGTAAAGTTTAGAGTTAATTCAATCACTAGTTTCCTGTGTCATTTGCATAATTGTATCCTTTTAGGAGTTATCATAAGAAAAGTGTAATGGAATTATGGAGACAGATTTTTATTTATAAAAAATGTCCCCTAATATTTGTTTCATTAAGCATATCCAAAATTTTTCCAAGTATGTACTGTTTTGTAGATAATGAAGATATAACTAATAAAAAAGAACAAAACAGGAGATCTAACTAATAGAAGTTTAAAAACAACATTTTTTAAAGTGATGAGTAAAGTTTCTTACATGTAAAAGGAGCCATATATTATGTTTTTTCTATGGCTTACTTTTTTTGGGTGTTTCTTCATTATTATACAGGAAATTGATCCAAACATAGGCTATGGAGAGCTACCAGATGAATATTTTGAAGGAGCTAGTGATGCTATGCGCATGGGACGAGATATTATGCAAGAAGTCTTAGGGGCATTCCCTGGAATTGATGAAGCAATGAGCTATGCAGAAGTAATGAAGTAAGTGATTAAAAATATAGAAAAAAGTAGTTGGACATCCATGTTTAATATACTTTTTTGAAAATAATTTTAATTTTTATTTTTGTGATCTTTCTATCCTAATTATCTATAGGGAGCGTATTGCTTTTGATTGGATAATTTTAAATTTTCAGTTGCTTTGAATTTACATAGATTTACAATGGAGATGGATTATGCACTTATGTATTTATGGCTATTTCTTTTTTAGGTTAGTTCAAGGAATGAACTTTAGTGTTGTTGTGTTTGATACTGCTCCAACTGGTCACACACTGCGATTGTTGTCATTCCCACAGGTGATAGAAAAGTCTTTGGGGAAACTTTTAAAGCTCAAAAATCAAATAAGCCCATTTGTCAACCAGGTTAGTGTACTATGTGTATCTTTCAATATGTCGTTACGTAAGGAATTTTAGTGAAAATATAACTGTTTAATGATAGACATACCTGTTATTTCATATATGCCATAAGTCTGACAAGGCAAAAGAGCTTTGTTTAACATTAGACATTCCTGTTATTTCATATATGCCATAAGTCTGACAGGGCTAAAGAGCTGAGTTCCAAAGAATAGCATGGATATGTTGCTATCCTGGGCTTTTTTGAGATAGAGACTGATCGCTCTTGATTGAAAAAGGTAGAAAGTTTTCCTGGAGTAGAAAGATGGGAGGGCAAGCAGTGCATTGGTCTGAACTGGCTCACAAGGAGATTTAGCAAGACTCCATAGTATCAGTGATGACCCTTACATACAACTCGGTTGCTGTTTGTGAGGCCACCTTCCCTTTGAGTGCCCCAGCCTCTAAGTTTACATGAAAATTCAGAGGTGTATCCATGCTTCATTACAACTTAGGAAGATTAAACATTGAAAACCAAAAGAAAGCTTTTTATTCATTATATATATATATATCCACATATATATTGTGGTGGACTGCAGTTACATGCTGTGTACCGAACTTTTAGATTATTTGGAGTGACAGTAAGGCTTTTATATTCCTGCTACCACCCATTTTATTCTTTTCAGGTGTTAAAAGCAAACGTTGTGTTGAATGAGGAAGGAATTTTGAATAAAATTCAACTTGTTGCTCTACTGATTATTGTATGTTATTATCCCTACCTTTACTATTATATTTCCTTATTAAGAAAGCTGATTAGATTTGAGTATGTGCGATGTGGAAGGTTGAGTACTCAGTAAAACTATATGGAGTAAAGATTTTGCAGTTGGGCACTGGACTCAAGATTAAGGTGGTTATTATAGTTAGTTACCTTTTAAGTTATTACAAACTGTCTAGTCCTAAATCTATGACTTTACTGTATATTGATGAATTTTTATTGTTTTCTTATTATGTGGTGTGATATACGGTACTTGACTTAGAATACAGAGTATCTTGTTAAGTGTAATATTTACTTGTATATTTTCCTCATAGCTTAATATTTCTTATAAACCTCATTTATTTCTATTATCAAGTTAGTAGTACTTAGTATATTAAAGATTCCATTTCTTTCTTTCTTTCTTTATATCTTCAGCTGAAAACCCTTATGGACAGAGTCCAATAGACTAAAACCAAGAGTCTACAAAGAGAAATCAGCCTTCAAGAGACAAATTATAGGAAAAGATGATAAATGAATAATTGAGGGATTAGAAAATATCACCAATACACCAGAAATCTGGTAATGTCAGCAGAAAGCAGGAATGCATTTGTTCTTCGTTTGAATATTTGGTGATTAGAAGATTACCATGGTTTGATGATACATGTAGACGAATTTACCATGACAAACAGACCAAATTCAACACATGGAGACAAAATCGTTCACGTGAAAATTACATTATTTTTGTTGAGTCTCATCATGGTGCAAGTAGAAGTTACTATACAGCTGAGAGAAATTATAATAATTCCTTAAAGAGAAACTTGAAGGAATTATTCAGTCTCATCTGTGGTGGACCGAATTGGCGTCATCTATCTTCGGGTCAGGCTCACCTTACATTCTACCATTACTAACATATGATGGTAGATTGGTTACTGGCCCTAAGGAAAAACCTAAACTGCTTCCTTGAGCTTTTGAAGCTAAGCAATCAGCTGGGGATATCCCACTCCCTGATACTTGTCTTCCTGAACCTATTCTTCCAAAATTTTCAGTGACAAAATTTTCATTTCACTGTAGAGATGTTAAGGAAATTATAAATAATTTTGATAGCTAGGGTGAAAAAGATCCTGATAGTTTCTTTATTTTTTTTTTTTTAAAGTTTCTAGTTTGTTGTCTCCTAAGATTAGTAGGTTCTGTAGATTTTTATGTTGACCTAGTATCTTTACAGGTGAGCGCAAGCTTGGTAATACAGTGCTTTTTTCAAAGAGTGGCATATCTGGAGACTGCAGTTTAATAACTACAGGCCAATTTTTTTCCCCCTGTGCTCTCCAAAGTTGCAGAAAAACTTATTTGTTAGCCACTATATAAGTATGTGGAATCTAAAGGATTGTTTGCTAATAGTCAATATGCATATAGGAAGCAGTTAGGTACCTGTGATGCTCTTTTAGACTTCACATGCCATTTTGCAAGAGAACTTTCAAAAAGGGTTTTAGGTGCATAGTAATTCAGTTTAGTAAAAAAATAAGGCACTTATTTATAAAATTCATTATCTTTTATTACATTAGTACCTCGGGATACGAAATTAATCCGTTCCGAGGCGCCCATCGTATCATGAGGTTTTCGTATCTTGGACCACATTTTACATGTAAAATGGCTAATCCGTTCCAAGCCCTCCAAAAACACCCCAGTAAATTTCATAATAAAGCTAAATTGACCTATAAACAATGAAATACTACAACAATTTGGACCATTCAATACCTAAATTAATAACAAAATGCAAAATAACCTGTAAATATAGTGTATTAGTGTACATGGTATACAAGAAATGCTGTACGTAAAATGTGGAAGCTTACCTTTCGAGTGAGGCTATCTCCGAAAGTGGTGACAGAGGAGGAGGACAAACGGCAGATACGTACACTTAACTTTACGAAACACATGAAAAATGTCAGAAAAACATACTAAACTTTACAAATCACATTAACAAAACTGCAACACTTAACTTTACCAAAAACTTAAAATAGAATTTATTTTGTCTTTTTGATTTTTACATTTCTTTTTACTTTTTTATACTTTACGTAATTTCAATTTCTTCACCACTGAATGGCTGCTAGTCCGTTTACAGAATTTTTCGAACCACCCATGAGAAGCCTTGAACTCTGGGGTTGCCGTTGATGTCCCCTCTCCGCCGTCGTCTTTGGCTTGGGCAATCAAATCGCCGAAAAAAGCGCTGGCCTTCTGGCAGATTGCGTCTCAGTTATCGTATTGCCATCGATTTCTTTGTCCTCATTCCATACAAGAAGCAGCCTTTCCATTTCATTATGCACATGGCTCCTCTTGTTGGACAAAATAGTCATGCCCTTGGAAGTTGTAGCTGCTTTGATGGCTTCCTTCTGCTTAAGGATGGAGCCTATCATAGACGGATTTCAGCCGTATTCCTTAGCGATCACACTCAACCGCAAGCCAGCTTCATACTTTTTTATTATCTCCATTTTTGTCAGCATAGAAAGCATTCTCTTCTTTCTGTGAACTTCAGCAACTTTCTTGGGACCCATGACTATACTGTACGTAATTAAGTTATGTAGTACATATACTAATTAGGTTCTCACTCAACACGATAAAGTAGCACAACGAAATCACTAACAAATTTACGTTACTAAACGAAATCGTTGGACCGAACGAATGCCGTGTGCGTACGATAAAGTGTCCAATAGGAGAGAAGGATCTCATGGCGGTGGCTAGCATCAGGAACCAATGGGAGAGCAGGAGGATGGTGGCGAGTCTACTAGAATTAAGATGGCGGCGCGAGTTTCAAAATTGTTATCGGGCAAATCTCGGACTTTTAGAAACCTTTCGTATCTTGAAAACTTTTTGTATGTATAGACCCGTTAAATTTTTCACATTGGCTTTCGTATCTCGAGTTTTTTGTAAGTTGAGCCTTTCATATCTCGAGGTACCACTGTATTAAAGATTTCCTTACAGATACGCAGCAGCAAGTTGTGGATGTGACCTTAGTGAACCAAACACTGTTGTGTCAGTCTGGAGTTCCATAGGGTAGAGTTCTTGGTACACTGTTATTTGTGGTGTATACAACTGATATGGTTATTGGCCTGGAAAACAAAATTGTTCATTATGCCAATGATGCAACACTCATGGGTGTAGCGAAATCTCCACTTAATGAGAAATGAAGTTGCCCTCAGCCTCGGGGAATGGTGTAGTTGGTGGGTTATGAGACTGAGCTCCAGTAAAACAAAAACGCTATTGATTAGCAGATCTTGTAGAGATTTTCCACCCCATCCTCCCCTCCTGGTGGATGGGACTCTGCTGAATGAGTCTGAAGCTTTAACTATTGTATGTGTAACTTTTGACTTGCATCTTACTTTTGAGGAACAACTAATGAAAGGTTCAGCAAATGCCACACAAAAGTTAGGTATTGTTCATAAGGCCTCATATATTTATGACAGTGATAAAATCAATGCAACCTGTTTTATGCCATTTGAGCTTCCTGTTCTGCAGAGTGGATGTTTGCTTCTGCCAGAGACTGTCTTTTAGATAGAGGGTTCATGGTTTTGTGGTGGTAGGTTCTGTTTCCTAATATTAGCAGTTAATACTTAGACCATTGACAGATGGTCTTGTCTGTCATGTAAATGTCCATTGCTGTTGAAATTCTCAGTTCCAGAAGTCCTTTATTCTTCACACTGTTGGGCTGTAGAACAGTTTCCGGAGGACAATGTGTAATTGGAACTTCAAAAGTTCAAGCGAAGATGCAAGGCATTACTGCCCTGATACTATTCTCTTTGCATTAAAAAACATTTTTATTTACTATTAATTTATTTTTACCTTTTCAGTAATTGAGATCTCATCTTTCTCTATTTCTCTTATCCTCTTTTCTTTTTTTTCTTCAGTTAAAGAAGAGTGCAGAGGATGTTTGTCATTGTACTAGGGCACTTTATGCAACAAACATCATGAACTCACTTTGTCTATGCCACAAGTCAACATTAAGACTTGGCAAAATAACTCTATCCAAGAATTTGAAATGAGAGTCCACTTCAAAGACCACACTGGAGAGCAGTACTCAAAACAATGAAGAAAAGAAACAAAACACTTAGAATATTAACTTCATCCTAAAACATTTGAAAAATTTTCTGTAAGATATCAACTTTTGGGAAACAGGAAGCAGTATGATAATGGTTTTCGAAAGTCAATATCCTATGAACAGTCACAGCTAAAATCCTAACAGAGTCACTGAGATTAAAAACTGTACCATTTAAAAGTAAATCAAGATGCGAAGGCAAATGTGTTTTGCCTACACTACCTGTATAGTCTTACGAACTGCCAGCTGCATTACAAAAATCTTTAATCATAAAGTGAATATCTAGATTGAAGAATTGTAGTAATCTGTACTAAAATTATATATATATATTTTTTTTCAGATTGCTGGTCTTCTAGGCATGCAAGAATTCAATGCTGATGATGTATCTGGCAAATTAGAAAGTATTCTTCCTGTTATACAAAAAGTCAATGAACAGTTTAAAAACCCAGTAAGTATTCAGTTCTCCTCTACTACATTGAGATATTTTAAGAAAGATAGTGTGGCAATACTAGGCACAGTCCTTTTGTACCTTGCTCCAATCTTTACTTCTTCAATAACACATTCTTTGTGTTTAGAATTGTGAATCTGGGGCCTCATTAAACCACATTATAGAAATAATGAAAATAGCAGCCCCCTTACCCTACTTTATGCATGTTTTTCACAGTTTTCCTAGCAATCTGTGAAGCTTAGTTATATGTATATTTTCAGTTTATTCCATGTTTTCTCTTGAATAGTGGTCAGTTTGAAATACTGTAATTCTTTGTTATTAGTACTATGGATATAGAGAAGTTTATTTTGTTCATGAAACTTACCTGTCAGATATATATATAGCTGTATTTTCCGAAGTCCAACAGAATTCTAAAAACTTACGACACACGTAGTGGGAGTCAGGTGGTTAGTACCCATTCCCGCTGCTGGGAGGCAGGTATCAGGAACCATTCCCATTTTCTATTCATATTTTTTCTGTTGCCGGTGTTGTAAACAACTGTTTGCTGCACCTCCGTCTGGATTTTGGAAACTGTAGCTACTTGAGTATCCCTTTTTGGTTTTTTGGTTATCTGACTTTGGATCGGTGGCTAGGCACACGTTATTTCTGGATTTAATTGATTTTGGCTTTGATTTCTCTTTGATTTAAGATGTCTGGGACTAGTTCAGCTAGCGCCAGGTTTTGCTCTAGGAGTGAGTGTAGAGGTAGGCTACTGAAAGCTTCAGTATACCCACATACATTGTGTAAAAGTTGCAGGGAGCATGATTGTGTGTATGAGGACCGCTGCAAGGAGTGTGCATGTCTTTCAGATTCTGATTGGAAGGCATATGAGACCTATCTTAGAAAGCTTGAACGTGATAGGTTAAGGAGGTCTTCCTCCAGGAGTGTTTCAGGTAAACAGGAAGTTAATGTTTCTCCTATTAACCTTCCTTCTGTAGTTACTACTCATAACCCTGTAGTGTTGCCTTCGGGCCCTGAAACAGTGTCTGTTGAGGGTAATACCCTTTCTCTAATTTTGGAATCGATTCGTAACTTAGAATTGAAAGTGCTTGCTTTAGAGAGCAAAAGTGAAGTGGCTAAGTGCAGTGACAGTGCCCCTTGTGTAGTGGAGGGTGCGTCAGATCGGCCTCATTTCGCCTCTAGGCCGGGACCTCTGCTGGACTCCCAGGTTTCAGGGAGAGAGCATGTCGAAAGCCGAAGGAGGGTTACAAGGAACCCCCACTGATCTGACATGCCTTCGGCAGTATCTGATGACGCTACCCAGACTGCCAAGGAGCGTGCGCGTGCACGCCTCCTCAAGGAGTGCTTTTCTTCGTCGGAGGCTTCCTCCCCGCATAAGGGGTGGAGCTCTCATTCAGTGTCACGCCCGTTGAAAAGGAGCGTTTGTGATCGGGATGCTTCACGTCCAAGTTTTTCGCCCGAACGTCGATCTTCGCCTGACAGCGTCTTCGCAGCTTTCCCGCCGCAGAAGAGGAGTAGAGTCATCAGACGTTGACTCTTTCGAGCGCCCCAGTCGCTCCAGAGTGCGTGAAGAGGCGGTTCCTGTGAGAAGGAAGAAGGCGTCCCCTCACCCCTCGCCCTCTCACAGGATCAGCCCCTCCCCTGAAAAGGAGTCTTCTCCGACCCAGAAGATTCTTCGATTGTTGCAGCAGCAACTTGCTGATGTTCTTGCTTCGAGAGAGACGCATCCACGTCATCGCAGGAAGGATGACAGGCTGCCAGTGAAGAGGTCTAGACAGTCTCCCTCTCCTTCTCCTCGCTCGTCTCTCTCTCCCTATTCGTCTCCCTCTAGAGTTTGTACAGTTCCCCAGCGGCTCTCTAGAGGACGTGGTGAGTTTGTTTCTCGCTCTTCTCGGGAAGCGGTATTACCCGCTCATATGCTTTCGGAGCAAGTGCAGCGTGAACCTGATGCTTGGTCGGACGCCAGGCGAGCGCCAGAAACAACCAGGAGTGCACCTGTGGACGCCAAGCGCGCAACAGTGGACGCCGAGTGCGCTTCAGCGGAAGTCAAACGCGCGCCAGCGGATGCCAGACGTGTGAGAGTGGACGCCAAGCACGCGCCAGTGGACGCCAGACTCGCACTAGCTGACGCTCAGGTGGACGCGGATGCAGTACCTCATCGCCGCCCACGCTTGTTAGAGGATTCTCTTCAAGTTTCTTCGCGTCTTAAAGAGACGCACAGAGTTCCCGTCTCTTCTTCTCCAGCTCAAGAGTCAGTTGTGCCTTCTACTTCTCAACGTTCCGCTTACGTATCCTCTTTACTTCCTCCTACTTCTCCTGTAATGGAAGAGGAAGTTAGTAACGCTTCGGTTGAGGCTGACGATGAACAACTGATGGCTCCTGTCTCGTCAGACTACCAAGTCTTGACTCGTCTTCTTCAGTCTGAGTTCGGGGACACCTTTTATCCTGAAGCTCCGCGCTCTCCCCCCTCTCAACTTTCATCCTCCAAGGCTAGCAAGGTCTCGGGCTTTGTGAAGATGAAGAAGTCACTTTCCACTAAGAGGGCGTTACACAAGGTCCATGAATGGATGGAGAGAAGGAAGGCTTCAGGAAAGACCTCGTTCGCTCTTCCGCCTTCAAGACTTAGCGGGAAAGCGGGCATGTGGTACGAGACGGGAGAAGACGTCGGTATTAGACTTCCCGCTTCTGCACAGGGGGACTTTGGGAGCATCGTAGATGCCTCGAGGAGATCCCTCCTGTCCTCGTCGAAAGTCGCTTGGTCTCCGAACGAAATGGACTATCACCTTAAAGGCCTCTTCAGGACGTTAGAGGTCTTCAACTTTCTTGATTGGTGTCTCTGAGTGCTAGATGTCAGGTCTAGGAGTACCGATTCCATTAGCCTGGGGGAGCTGTCCAGTGTATTGTCTTGCATGGACAAGGCCGTCAGGGATGGCTCAGAGGAGTTGACAGCTCATTTCTGCACTGGGCTCTTAAAGAAGAGATCCCTGTTCTGTAATTTCGCAGCAAAATCTGTCTCGCCATCGCAAAAGGCAGATTTGCTCTTCGCTCCTTTTTCGGACCATCTCTTCCCTCAGGCTATGGTTAAGGACATCGCTACCAGCCTTCAAGAGAAAGCCACTCACGATCTACTAGCCCAATCATCTAGGAGACCTGCGGGCCCGTCGTCTTCAGGGGTCTCGAGTTCTAAGAAATCGAAGCCCTTTCGGGGTGGATCTTCCTCAAGACCAGCCACTCGAGGAAGAGGCACTTTCAGAGGCAAAGCCCCCGCTCTTTTGAAGAGCAAAAAGTGATTTGGAAGTCCTTCAGTCACCGGTAGGAGCCAGGCTTCAACTGTTCGCGCAAGCCTGGGAAGAGTGAGGTGCCGACACTTGGTCATTGGACATCTTAAGGAAGGGTTATCGAATCCCGTTCCTAAAGTCACCCCCGCTGTCTTCGACACCCAGGGATTTGTCACCCTCTTATCAAGGGGAGAAGCAACAAGTGCTTTACGATCTACTCAATCAGATTCTCCGGGTTTTTACAACCGACTATTCCTGGTGCCGAAACAGTCAGGAGGGTGGCAACCGTACTAGATGTCAGCAGCCTAAACCTCTTTGTCATCAGGCAGAGGTTCAAGATGGAGACGCCTCAGTCAGTGCTTGGAGCTTTAAGACCGGGAGATTGGATGGTGTCACTAGATCTCCAGGACGCGTATTTTCACGTCCCCATCCATCCCCAGTCGAGGAAGTACCTGCGGTTTGTCCTGAAGGGGAAGGTATTCCAATTCAGGGCACTCTGCTTCGGTCTAAGCACGGCTCCTATGGTGTTCACCATCCTTATGAAGAACGTTGCGAGGTGGCTTTATCTTGCGAAGATCAGGATCTCTCTCTACCTGGACGACTGGCTCATTCAAGCCTCCTCGAAAGACCGGTGTCTGGAGGACCTTCACACGACCTTGTCGTTAACGAAGTCCCTGGGGCTTCTGGTAAACCTCGAAAAGTCACATCTGACCCCTTCTCAATCCTTAGTCTATCTGGGGATTCAGATGGACTCGGTGGCTTTTCGGGCTTTTCCGTCCCAGGGGCGACAATTACAATGCCTAAGCAAAGTGTCAACCTTTCTGGGGAAGGAAACATGCTCGGTGAGGGAATGGATGAGTCTGCTGGGGACCATTTCCTCACTGGAGAAGTTTGTTTCCCTAGGGAGGTTGCACACCTCAGACCACTTCAGTTCTTCCTGTCAAACAACTGGAAGTGCGAGAACGACCTAGAAGCGATCTTGTTGTTGACAGAAGAGGTGAAAGAACACCTAAGATGGTGGTCAGATCCGCGGAAGCTTGCAAAAGGACTTTCGCTCAAGCTTCGGAACCCCGACCTAGTGTTGTTCTCCGACGCGTCTTCCACGGGGTGGGGAGCAACACTAGGGGGGAGGGAAGTGTCAGGCACCTGGAGAGGGGAACAGGTGTCCTGGCACATAAATCTCAAGGAATTTGCAGCAATTCATCTTGCTCTCCAGTTCTTTCAAGAAGTAGTCTCCAACAAGGTGGTGCAGATCAACTCGGACAACACCACAGCCCTGGCATACCTCAGAAAACAGGGAGGAACCCACTCTCGGTCTCTGTTCATCCTCGCGAAGGAAATCCTGTTGTGGGCGAGATCACACGACGTCACTATCCTGACAAGGTTCGTATCAGGAGTGGAAAACATACGAGCAGTCCTTCTCAGTTGGCAAGGTCAACTGCTGCCGACGGAATGGACCCTCCATCAGGACGTATGCCAGAGGCTGTGGAAGTTGTGGGGATGTCCTCTTTTGGACATATTCGCAACTTCCAGAACAAGGAGACTTCCGCTGTACTGCTCACCGGTTCTGGACCCGGGAGCAGTAGCAGTAGACGCCCTTCTTTGGGACTGGTCGGGACTAGACCTATACGCCTTTCCCCTGTTCAAGATCCTAGGGAGGTAATGAGGAAATTTGCGGCATCAGAGTGAGCGAGGATGACCCTCATCGCCCCCTTCTGGCCGGCGACCGACTGGTTCACAGAGGTAATGTCCTTCTTGATAGACTTTATGAGGACTCTGCCTGTAAGGACAGATCTACTCAAACAGCCCCACTTCGAGAGGTACCACAAAAACCTCCCCGCTCTGAGTCTGACTGCGTTCAGACTATCCAGAAGTTGGCCAGAGCGAGGGGTTTTTCAAGATCTGTGGCAAAGGCGATCGCCACCGCAAGGAGTCCTTCCTCGATTGCAGTGTACCAATCCAAGTGGGCTGTTTTCAGAAGTTGGTGCAGGAAGAAGGGCATTTCCTCCACCTCAACCTCTGTGAGCCAGATAGCGGACTTCCTTCTTTACTTGAGGGAGGAAGTTAAATTAGCGGTGCCTACGATAAAGGGCTACAGGAGCGTGCTTTCCGTAGTCTTCAGGCATAGAGGACTGGATTTGGCAAATAACAGAGACCTTCATGATCTCCTCAGATCTTTTGAGACTTCGAAGGTTCCTCAGCCTAAAGTACCATCGTGGAACTTAGACTTGGTGCTTAAGTTCCTTATGTCAAGCCAGTTTGAACCGCTCTACTCAGCTTCGCTTAGGAACCTGACGAGAAAGACCCTTTTCCTAACTGCTCTGGCGACGGCGAAGAGAGTTAGCGAGATCCAGGTTATAAGCAAACATATTGGGTTTAAGGATCACAGTGCTGTATGTTCTTTGAGCCCTACGTTCTTGGCAAAGAACGAAAACCCTTCCTACCCTTGGCCGAAGACGTTTGAAATCAAGGGTTTGACAGAGATCGTGGGACGTGAACCAGAGAGAGTCCTGTGCCCTGTCGGGGCTCTCAAATTCTATTTAGAAAGAACTAAGGACTGCAGAGGCCCTTCTGATAATTTGTGGTGCTCTGTTAAGAAACCAGATCTTCCCATGTCGAAGAACGCACTTGCGTTCTTCTTGAGGAACACTATTAAAGAAGCCCATGCCACATGCAGTGATAGTGACATGAAGCTTCTAAAAGTGAATGCCCACGAGGTGAGGGCTATCGTGACCTCGGTAGCTTTTCACAAAAATATGGCACTCAGTGAGATTTTGAGTGCCACATATTGGCGAAGCAATTCGGTGTTCGCTTCACACTACCTGCGGGAGGTGAAAGCAACATACGAACATTGCTACTCGCTAGGACCATACGTTGCTGCAGACACTGTTTTGGGGGCAGGAGGTAGCACTCATCCTATCCTTTAGTGGTTAGGTGAGTTTTTAATATTGTGTGTTTTTTGGTTGTGGGGTCGACCACCTGGGGCGGATCTCCCTTCCTTTAGTCTAGTCTAGTGGGATACCGTTGGTAGACTAGGCCAGGTGGTTGTTTATTACTTCGTTGCCCTCATTGTATGGTCAATGGTCTAGTCACATCGTGGTCACACCCCCGTTGACAGATCATCTGGAGTGCACCAGCTATATAGGTCTTTACCTCGCTGGCAACTCTAGCAAAGCAGAAGCAGACTTGGGTGACAGTAATCACGAAGTCAGCTATGCTAACAGGTAAGGAACCAAGATATCAATTATCTGCATGTATGTTTCCTAAAATCTTCTATTCTGTCTTGTCCCACCACCAAAGGTAGGATTCAGCTATATATATATCTGACAGGTAAGTTTCATGAACAAAATGATATTGTAATGATACAATAAAGTTTGTTCATACTTACCTGGCAGATATATATATTCAAAGTACCCACCCACCTCCCCTCAGGAGACAGTGGAAATAAAAAATATGAATAGAAAATGGGAATGGTTCCTGATAACCGCCTCCCAGCGGCGGGAATGGGTACTAACCACCTGACTCCCACTACGTGTGTCGTAAGTTTTTAGAATTCTGTCGGACTTCGGAAAATACAGCTATATATATATCTGCCAGGTAAGTATGAACAAACTTTATTGTATCATTACAATATCATTTTTGTTTTTATTGTAGTCTTTTCTAAATTATGTTTTATTACAACCCCATCACTCATGTAAACCCACCTTTGTGATCTGTGAATGTCCCCAGACACTTTTGTGTAACAGGTCACAGTTATTAGCACACTGTATGTGTCACCTGGAGCCTCTCCCATTAGTCACTTGATTCACTATGTGTTTGTAGATTTATCATCAGCTGTTTGACATTTCCCAACTGTTTCCTTTATTATAGGATCACCAGTATTCATCAGTAACACATTATTGCACATACTAAAAATCAACTTAAAAACAATTCAAGGTATAAACAGCTGTTCGGAATGTGACTTGTTCGCAAGTCGGGGAGTGACTGCAATTCATATATGCCACTAAATTAATTTCATTTAGCTTTTTCATCCCTTTTAACCTTTCGTGATTGATGGAAATATTTTATTTTTCAGCTTATCACATCAAGAATTGAATACTTAGTCTTGATGCTTTTGTAGGTATAGACCAAAATATGGTATTTTATCTTTGTGTTTTGTGAAAAATGTTATCTGTTAATTTTTTTAATGTTAGCTAGAAGCGATTTTTTGCGCTTGTTAGAGAATTGGTACATATGATGTTAATTCATTAGGTAAATGTTGATTGGTGGCTTTATCCTTGCTGATCACCACCCAATATCTGCAACTCAAAAATTATCTAAAGGTTTTAAACATCTGTTGGCAAGATGTTTGAATGCTTATGCTGAGAGTTATAAGCTGTTCCTTAGTTTGCAGTTTGGCTTTTGCAAGGTTTTCCTGGGTTCTTGTAATCCTCTTCTTCCAATTATCAGTTTCATACAGAAATCCCAAGATTCTGGACGTGAAGGTTGTAAGATTGATCTTGAATTTGCAGATGCTTTTGACTGTTAATCCTGAGGCCTTTTTATTCAAACTGGGAAAGATGGGAGTTGGACCATTTCTTTGTATTATATTTGAATTTGTAGCTAGTATTTTTTAGAGTAGATGTTGATTAGCAATTTAGTGACTCTAGGAATATAATCTATGTGGTTCCCCAGGGTGGTGTTCTTTGCTTATTACTTTTACATGTATGTGCAATAGGTTGTTTTGCCGTGAAAGTTATTTCTTATGCAGATGAAGCTACTCTCTGCATTGAGCCTATCTGTCATGTGTTGACCTATGGTTGCTGAATCTCTAAGCAGATTTAGCTAAAATTAGTGTGTGGTGCAAACTATGGATGATGAAGTTAAATCCTAACAAAACTCAAACTGCAGGTTTTAGACATTGCATCCCACCACCCAGTTCTTTTGATTGTCTTCAAATATGTGCAACTCTTTTAAAATTCTCAGTGTGTTCATTGCAGATTCATATTTTGAGAAATCTTATTCAATTGCACAAAAATTGTTACAAAAAAGTAGGAAATTTTTTAATAATTATATTCTTCCATGTTATGGATATTTTTTACCTTGTTTGGTCTTCAGCAGCTTATTTTCATCCTAAGCTCATGTGCAAAATTTTAGTTTTATCAAATTTCATATCAATGGATTTAATGGAGAAACAAATCCACAGTTACGCAATTGTAAATATATTTAAAGATTACAGTTATGTAATTGTACATATATTTAAAGATTACATAACTGGATTTGTTTCTCCATTTTAAGACTCAAGCTACTATGTGTATTTTTTAATGGATTCATCCTTTAATTAGCTCATTGTGCATGCTTTATACTGTAATAATAATGATAACATAGTACCTTCTGATAAATAACAAAATTTGGTAAACAACAAAGACCCAATATATGTATGACAGCTGTGGACAAACAAAATTCCAGATAGTATTTATGTTGACTTGTATGCATTTATGATCTAATTTGGATACAATCTTTGAGATCATCTATTTTCCCACACAGATGTTCTGGTGTTGGCCTATTACACACCCACACATTCCGTTTCACATATATATACTAAAAATGCATAGGTTGTCCGTTGCCAGTTGGACATAAAGCATTTCAGATTTCACTACAAACCACAAAATGAGCCACGACACTTTACAAAAGACAAACCAGGTCACCTTGATTATTGCTACATTTAGTATTATTCTTTTCAGAATCATAACATTTTGAAGAACTGCAATTTGGCATTTAGAATTGACTGATAACACAATACAGGTTACTGTGGGATAATGTACATGTTGCATGCTTGTATAATTCACTTGTCTGTGGATATATCTGCTTCTGTCATCACTACCTGTTTCCAGAATGTTTTATACAATATGATATAATTTTTGTTCACTGTGGTCATTTTGATATTGGTATTTTCTATATACTACAGTACTGTCATTGTTTCCAGTAACTATGTCTAAATTTAGGTATGCATTTTTTTTTTACACTTTCATTGCCTCCTGTAATAGCATTTTCATAGAAAACCTTCTAAAATAGTTCCAACTCACAGTATAAATGAAGTATGTTCTGTTCTTTATAACCGCTATTTAAAGATTATATAAATAAAGTATGTTATGTTCTTTATAAATGCTATTTAAACATTATGTAACTTTCAAGGATTACTTTAAATAAATACTATACTTGAACATTCAACTGTCATAATAAAAGAAGTGGCTTCATATATTTTATATTTTGTGGGATTTGTTTGTAAAACAGGAACTTACTTTAAAGGTTCAATTTCAATAGCAGTATTTTATTTGTATGGAGTGAAAAAAATATGTACAGTACAAGGTTTGAATATTATTATTCTTATGATATTTCTAATTATATGTTCTTGTTTTTAATCTTGATATTTACAATTACTTTCCTGGAAATACAGTTTCTAAAATTTTTTCTTTTGTTTTGACAGGATCAAACTACTTTTGTATGTGTTTGCATAGCAGAATTTCTGTCTTTATATGAAACAGAGAGATTAGTTCAAGAGTTAACAAGATGTGGCATAGACACCCACAACATTGTAGTAAATCAGCTGTTGCTACAAAAACCAGGTGATCAGCCTTGCTCCATGTGTGCTGCAAGATGCCGTATTCAAGCTAAATATCTCGATCAAGTGAGTCTGACTTTTGTTTTTGTCATCAGGCATATGAAGTTTAGATTGACTTACACTTCAACTCAGTTTTATAGCTGTACAGTATAGTATAGAGCAATTGATTATTTTGGGATGAATCGTACTTACCGTAAATGATAGTTTATATATCTGTGCCAATAGGCGAGTCAGCATTCAAACAAAAAATTGAATGGCTCCTTATATGACTTGTCTGGTACATCTGTTCTCTACCAGGTGTGTTTCGAATGTATTAGCTTGTCAGAATTTGCCTTGCTGCCATTGTGTATAGGTGCTTGTTGATATTTCATGGCTGTTTGTTGCTGTCATGGTACAGTACATTTATTTTTCTTAGGATGCCTCCACTGGAATCAAGACTAAGAATGTTAGGTTCTGTAAGAATGATTACTGTGTTAGCAGGATATTGATATTTTAGGGAATACACACTGTTTGTGCTGGATACAGTGATATAAGGTTTGATCTTGAGAATAGATGTGAGGAAGTTGTGATTTTCGAAGGATTTTCTGCTTAACTTCATTAGTATAAGAATAGAAGGGGAGCAGATAGATTGCGAAAACAATTAGTTAGGTTAGGTTATCAAACTATTCCCTTATATTTCCATGTATAAGACAACCTTTAAATCCTAAAATCCACCTCTAAAAATTTAGGGATTGTCTTATACAATTGTAAAAATCAAACCATGAATTCTAAGGTGTGTATTGGTAGGCTAGCCTCGGCCTTGGTGCTATAGCCTAACCACCAACAAACATGAAGATTCACATTATGAAATGAACTGATAATAAAAGTAATAAAACCATTTTTACCTTATATATTATAGGCATATCTTCACAACAAATAGCCTATTTGAGGATTAATTCTAAATCAGTGAAACAAACATTTATCTATGCGATCCCAGCTGAGAAAATGTGAATGTCGAGTTACAGTTGCACTCACAGCAACCTTTATCTTTTGGTAACCTTTTAGAAATTTCAATGGAAGTGTAATTACGGTAGTAATAACATTTAGGATAAAATACTCTTTTGTCATTAAAAGTTTCTCACATAGTATATCACAAGATTGATCACATGTCCCACCATCATAGGGATTCCAGTCTGGTTCTGGAGAGTCAACTTCGACTTCATTGTCGATATCATGCAAATCATCGTCGGTACCATGCATAGTATTTTTTTAAATGATTTATGACACTTTCTATTTTCATGTTCCCCCATTCTTTTGTAACAAAAATGCAACGACCATCAAGTGAGGCAGCATGCAAAGCTATTTGTGACTGTTTAGAACAATTCAGTCATATGAACAAAAATTGTATACGATAATTATCGTTCATTATTATATTGTTTTTAGCAGTTGTTTGCGAATGGCGATGAAACTTAAACAAAACAATGGTTTCCCTTTTAGGCGGTGAATGTATGAAAAACTTGATATAGAACTGGTTTTGTTAAACCCAGCTTTGATAATTCACAAAAGGATTGTATCTCTAAATTAAGTTCCATTCAGCAACTAAAGACAGTGATGATATCGGTAAAATGCAATCACCTGATTATTTTAAGGCTGTTAATGAAACCAGAATGCAAATGGCACATCATCGCTCTCTCTCTCTCTCTCTCTCTCTCTCTCTCTCTCTCTCTCTCTCTCTCTCTCTCTCTCTCTCTCTCTCTCTCTCTCTCTCTCTCTCTCTCTCTCTCTCTCTCTTTTCCATCAACTGTAATACTAATGATAGTCCTCCATCCTCCACTAAAAAATTCTGGTTTTTGGAATTCGGGGTAAAGCATTATTGTAAACATGTATTGACATAAACAACCGAATTGAGAAACAGCTTACAGCTGATGTCACTTACTGTAACTATCGAGAGTTTATTAAGAGCTTTGTTAAAATTGTCAAGTTGTTAAACCCTGCCAAATTATGAATGGTGGCTTCCATAAGTAAAAATAAAATACATTTTAGTTCATCCCTCGTGCAGTGGAGATCTCAAGAAAAAGTACTAGTAAATTAAAGCTGCAGGTTATAGCCGAGGCTGCATTAAAATGAATAACGGCCAGGCGGAAGTGATGTCCGGAACTGGAGAAATTGCACTTAATGCTTATACAATGAAGTAATATGTGCACGTTTTCAACCAAACTTCGTTAATTTATGACAAAAGGTATCTCCAAATTATCTCTCTTAACAAATAATGGCAATGAAGATATCGATAGTACTCAAATCAGCCGAGATTTTGAGAATGTGAACAATGTCAAATGCAAATGATGTACATCATGATGTTTATATTCGTAACACAGTAACAATATGATAATAGTAATACTGTAATTGGAGACGGCAAGCAAAACAACCTTAATTTAAGTAGTCATTGTTATAAATAATAGTTGTACACAGTTTAATTTTTTGCAAATAATCACTTATCTCCAAAAAGCATTTCAGCTTTTTAATTTAGAAGGTGTCCTATACTACATCAGATATGAGAAATTCATGAAAATTTGCCATGATTTTTTACCTTATCTAAAGAGCGTCTTATACATGTAAATATACGGTATTTCTCCTCCTCCTCTAGGTCTTTTGTCTGGCATTATCCATACTCAGTCTAGGCTTTTCCTTTGCTAATGCTTTACTTAGTACTTATTGATACTTCCTCTTTAACTCTGCCTTCTGCTCCCCTTTTAGTTCAGGAAAAGTGTATTGAGAAGTAGAAGAGGAAATAAACCTTATTTTGGTCAATACAAGGTTTGTCTGAATTTGTTATAGGACCAGTCTGGGACCCTCATTGTGTGTGATCATTTTTGCATTCCCTTACAAGAGATAAAGTGTTGTTGCCCTCGCCTGTCTGTAGCCCGAGACTAGAACTACCCTGCGACAGTTAGAGAGTCTGCTGCAAGGGAACTGGGCTGGTTCTAGGGGTGATTTTGTTCTGTGCCCTTCTGCACTTACTTCTCCATTTTTCATGCTCTAAGTCTGGTATAATACCTCTATAAGTATTCACAGGGAATTGGTTGCCCATAGGTGGATGGTGTCGACTTTTAGGAGCAAGAAATCTTTTAACTGAGTCAGCTGGTTCAAGGTGGCCAACTCTGTCAACAGTATTCCAAAGGCCAAGGATCTGTTGCTTCACTGGGCTTAGTGTCTGTGCATTATGATTTCTGTTGACTTCCCTAACTTCTCATTCTTGTCTAGTGAAGTGGGGATGATACTTGAAATTTGTAGGCTTGTCTGTCAGAATACAAACAGGTACTTGCTTCTTGAGGAATTATAGCCCTGAAGGAAGCTTTGTAAGTGGTAAGGGCTTTCTTTGTTAGGAAACATGGCCTTACTGGGGAATTAATCAGGCTCAGTTACATTACGTCTCAACATAAGAGATTAGATCTTACAGCTAATGTACATTAAACTTGTACTATCGTTGTCACCAGGTTCTGTAGGAGGAACGCTGACATCAAGGGTTGACCATTTTATTCTTAAACCTACATCCAGGTTTTATGTTTTCCCTCTGTCGTGTAGCATGAAACAAAGAATTTTGATGTGTCATTACACTTGCTTACACCATAAAATGGTTAACACTACACTTTGTAAAGCTTGCAGGACGTCAAGGTAATGGAAAGACCATCGAAGATATCTAGCAGGTTTATCTCTGGTCAGAAACGAAGTCATAGTGAAAAGATTGCTTCTTTGAGTTAAATGAACAACATGATATTGGTTTGATAATTCATTCTGTGAAAGGATAGTGTTTACTAGTGATTGAGGATTCATTTGTTTCACTTTCCCTGTTGAGCATAATCTCCTTAGCCTTTTGCCAAGCCGTGAAAAAATTTGCACTCAAGAAAAAAGAAAATGTACTGTAATTGTACTAATTTTATTCATCATATATGGAAAAATGCTCAACTTTGAACTACTTATTCATAGCATTGTACATATAAAAATAACATTAGGTATTATAGTACAGTACACCGATTTTTGTCACCATTCTTGGTAAAGTCCTTTAAGCAAAACATATATTGTAATTTCTTTTATTTAATAATTTTCAACTTATTGTACTATAGTTCTAAATTAACATTAAGTAAAATTTACATAAGACTATATAAAGTATAATTCTGATATCAGTGCTATTATATAAGGAAAAAATTAATTCATAAAGGTAAACAGTGCATCTACAGGATAAAGCAAAAGTGGCTTTAGAATTTATTGTAATCTTACAATTTCTGACTTACTAAAAGCTTGACGATATCCATTTCAATTCTGAATGATGTAATAGAATGTAAGTTTGTGTAAAAAGATATATATTGTAAAGTATATCATACATTTTACTTTAATTTTGTAATGAAGAGGGTGATAATATTTATTTATAGTAATAATTTGCCCAACTGTGGGACACAGGTAGGATGTTTTGGAAATGTGAGCAAGGTTTTGGAAAGTTTTGAAGCCAGTGGTGTCTAGTTTACTTCTACTTTTATAAACCATTTCATTTCACTTGATGTTAGTGATTATTGATTTTCACTAACAACACTTGTATCAGAGTATTTGTTCTGGTCAACAGTGTTGATTCCATGAAGATCAATTGTTGAACTCTACCCATCCTTTCTCAGGAACTTTAGTAGGTCTTATTTCCAACATGGCTAGGGCATTTGACAGGATGTAGCTCAGCCAGACTATTTTTAAAAGGGCAGTTTTTCTTTAAAAAAAAAAAATTTATTTTATTTTTAAAGTAATTTATCATTTTTTAAAGTAGGTTTGTCACAGTTTTCTCTTATTTTAAAGAACATTTTTTTATTTTAAAAGTAATTTATCATTTTTAAAAGTAGGTTTGTCACAACTTAAAAAAAAAAAAAAATGAAGTTCATTAGCACAAACTTTTATTGCACTGACCGGACCATTGTGGCATCTATTCTTGCCTCAGTCTCTTGAACATAAGAAATTTGTAAGATTTTATGGCCATGAGCAAAGTTTTACCTGTTGATTTTATTAACTTGACTGTGCGCTGAATGACCTCATAGGTCCCGGTGCTTGGCCTTTGGCCAAAGTTCCATATTCCATTCCATTAACTTGACTATGAAATAAATATGATACTGTTGAACCAAGATTTAAAGAGCTTACTGAAGCTTAAATTTTTTATTTCTATTTTCTCCCATTATCAACATTGATATCTTTTACGGAAAACACACTTTGAACACACACTAGTTGAATTCAACTCTTGGTTTGAGTAGTTCACTTGATGGCTCACATTTTTATTTCCCATATTCATAGGATGCAATACTTAAAATGTAATCAACTTTATTAATTCTGTATATTACCTTTGAGGGGGGAGTAATATAAAACAATGTTCATATCTTAAAAAGTTTATTATTAGAGTTAGCAGTCATCACATATACATAAGATTAAAAGGTAGTTTGATTACAAATGCATATAAAAAAGTTGTTTGGCCTACACAAGCTTAAATGGTTAATTTTAGTGGATTTTAGAGTAGTTCTGAATTTTTTTCAGTTGATAGAAATACTGTAGTATTAAGTTACAGAAGATGTGGATTAAAAATAAATGCATTGTTAGCAAAACTGCTTGTGAACCATTCACACTCCTTTGAATTAATCTGGCAAAGCTTTTTGTGATTTCGTCTGACTGGATTAAACATTAAGATGTATATTTAGACTGAATATTTGTAGGACTTAATAAATAATTTTTCTGTCAGTTCTCACTATTTCATTTTGTGAAGGATTAGAAATTATCCATGCATATATATTTTGCCATGTATAGTATCTGTTAAAATAATAGTTGATTGTATCTCATGTGTATGTGGGTGTTAAAAAGGCAATGAAAATGGGAAATGTGCTACATATTCTGCCTGTGATTTTTTTCTTTTTATAATTTCATGATAAACTGAGATTTGTTCTCTTTACAGATTGCAGATTTGTATGAAGATTTTCATGTGACCAAATTACCTCTACTAGAACATGAAGTTCGGGGTGTAGAGCAGGTTAAGCTGTTTTCAGAACACCTTATAAATCCTTACTCACCATAATCTTTACCAAACGTTAATTTTTTAGAGCATTGTGATTTCCACTGAAAACCATTCTATACCAAAAAAAATCATATGCAACCATCAAAGCAGATCATGTACCCAGAGATCGACACGCTCAAGTTTTGCTTTTTGATTGTACGTAAAAATTTGGGTTATGTAACTTTGAGCCACTGCAAATTATCATATTTTGTTAAAGGTATGCTTTTTGTATATGTACTTTACTAATGCACAGTGCTGTGTATTGTAATAATTATAATTCTATTGAAGAACCTAGGATGGGTAATTGGTATCCAATTATCATTGTTCTAGATAATAAACCCAAAGAAGTTTGAGATATGCTCTTGTGGTACTGGTTTTGTCTGTAGGTGATATAATTTTCATTTATTTATATTTGCAATATATTCTAATAGGATTGGTGGTTAATGCTGAATAGTAATGTTTTCTTACATCTAACAGGCTCAGAAATTAATTTTTCTAGTTATAATCAACGTTATGTTTCTACCTCTAGTTTTTGTAAATTTATGTTATTATTACTACATATTATGGCTAAAATCTTTATTAGTACTTGGAAATTTATTTTATTAAATTTATACTATGTATTTGTTGTTAATACTAGCAACTGGGAGGACTAATTGCTTTTATCATTTCATTAAATACAATCCTTAAGACCTTGTGTTCTATCTGGCACGTAACATCCTTGGTTATTTGTATCCAACATTTATAAATTAGCATTGCTTGATTACAGACATTTTCATAATTCCTGAAATGTTATTTTGTGTGATGTTTACCATTCTCAAGGGTTTAAGCAAAACATCAGCATTCCTTTCTTAAGTGGTTAAAGGATAATTCATTTGTCAAAGTTTAACCTCTTTCTAAAATACCAGCCTGCAAAGTATGATTCAATACCTGTTGGTATTTTATAGACTATAGAAGAGTTTTACCAGTCTTCACATACATTGAGCAATAGTCAATGTCTTTTTATGTAGTTTAAGGACATAAAGAGGTTCTGTTTATGCAAGTGAAGAATTGTAAATGCTTTTGAGTTGAAATTCTTGTAGAGTCAATAGGAGAACTCTTAAAGGTTATAGAAAAATTGTTTGCATTATTGATAAGATGAGCAGTTCACTGCATGAAAATTGCATTGTAGATAGTAAATTTGATTGATTTTGAGTGAATGAGTGCTTCCTCTGACATTTGGTTTAAACATGTAGAATCCAGTTAAGGGACCTATTTTCTTTAATTTTAGCATATTTTTGGGGGTTGCTGAGATTATATAATTTGCTTTCTTTTTTTTATTAACAAATGTAACAATTGTACAAAACAGTTCTCTCTGAAAAGTGGATTTGGTGTCTTAAGAACAAAATAATGTACTGTATACACTTTTATATGATACTGGAGTTGTTAGTAGATTTTGATACCATGGAAGATGTGATGCCAAAGTGCACTATGCACTATTTTATGCAGTGTATCTCATTCGGGTGGTTCACCCTTGTCATCATTATTCATATGTTTGTATGAGGAGCATTTTTTAATACATCCCAGGCTTTGTCCTCTTGTATACTTAATACAGTTGAATTATGGTGTATAGTATATATTGTTAACAGTATTGAAGTTAGACTATTAAAGAAAGATAGGTAAGAAATGATTAATTATATCCTAAATGTTTTTTTGTGCCAAAGTAGAAACACTTCCGAATCTGAGTTTTGCTTGAACTTTCTTATAAGGCGTTACTCGACGCAAAAATTTGTCATCACACGAGATGATTACTTACATACTGAGAGAGAGAGAGAGAAACAGCAAAAAATCTAATTGTTGACTTATACCCATCAATAAGAAGGTTTCTGCATTTGGTGATGTCAGGAATGATTTTTCCTGTAGAAGCTTTTTCTTAGTTTGCCTCATTGAGACAAAAAAAAGTCAGTTCTTAGTTGTGTAAGAGGTGTGGGCTGTTTTCTTAAGTTCTACTTCTCATGGTCTAGCCATTATACCTCTGTACTCAAGGGGTTGCCATCTACAGTGTATACTGAAATTTCTTCTGTCTTTATCTGTATTGCTTTCTGCCTATCAATTTTCATGTTAACTATGGCTTCCTCTTACCCAGCAATGCTGCTGCTTCAACTTATTTTCATTTTCTAATATGAACTTCTCATTCAAGAACAAAGCCTTCAGGGAAGCAATAGAATAATCTAGGTTATGTTTAATGTATATGCATTTTTTATATTTTTTCTCTAGTATTTAAGAATGTCCATTCAGTTAATGTGGCTGTTACTTTAGCCATTGGCTCTTGCCAACCCACCCTGGGCTTCACAGTCCTTCATTAGACTGTCCTCTGCTTTCGGTTACATTATCAGTATCCTAAACCCTTGGCACTTCTGCAGTAACAGTCCTTGGTACATTGACTGACTTTATGTGGGTGTTTGTTTGCCATTGGGCTCAAGATACAAAGGTTAACTGCAATTAAGAAGGCATTTGTATCCCCAAGGTAGGAATCCATGATGGAATTGTTGAGCCATCTCTCCCCTAGCCTCATGAAATGAAGTACAGTTCTAAAGTACAAATGAGAGAAAAAGGTTGAAATTGTTGAGATAAACTGTGTGCATAGTATATACAGTACAGCTTAAGAAGAATTGGTAGGGTGAGAAATGTAGAGATACATAGAAGTGGTAAAAAGAATGGTGCAGGTGAATCAATATGATATTGTTATAATACAATAAAGTTTCATACATACTTACCTGGCAGATATATACGATTAATGGCCCACCCAGCCTCCCCGCAGGAGACAGGTGGAAGAGAGAAAATATGATAGAAAACGGGAATGGTTCCGAGTCCTGCCGCCCAGGGCAGGCAGGTAGATCACCTGACCTACCGGTAGCAAGTGGCGCGAAATTTGAATTTCTGTCGGGGACGACGGAGTCTTAGCTAAGTATATATCTGCCAGGTAAGTATGTATGAAACTTTATTGTATTATAACAATATTTTCATACAATGAACTTACCTGTCAGATATATACTTAGCTGATTGGCACCCTTTGGTGGAGGGTAAGAGACAGCTAATATGGAATAGACAGGTAAAACAACATATGTTGTAGGTATAAAAGAAAAACCTTGGTTCCTACCTGATAGGTGGTAGACTTCATGGCTGTAGCCCGGTAGTCTGCATCACCTCAAGATTTTAGCGAGATATGTGATCTATGGCTAGAGTTCTTGTGGGTCTGTCGATGGGTTTATGAACCGCTTACTCGGCAGAGCCTGAAAGGACTTTGTCAATGGGTACTGGACCACTTCTGTGACAACACACCTTATGAAGGAGCACAACCAATCCCGACCACCTGATCCTAACCACCATGTTAGTATATAGAATTGTCCTGAGTTATCCCCGAACTCATTACAAGCAACCCATAACTCGAAACTAAAACGCATTCATACAAAAATTCTCAAAAAAAAATTTTAATACTCCTCTAAAAGATATCTCAAGAGTTTCTTACTGAACAACAGTGACTGGCCGCCAGTGCAGCACCGAGCCCTCTTTGTCAGCAGAAATCTAGAACATATCTAGTAGAAGGTATGTACAAAGTTAAGGATTGGTGTTTGCTCCCGTACCCAGTATCGTATCCGCCGATACGAAAGGACCCAGAGAAAAACATTTCTCGTAGGTCACGCGAACGTCTTTAAGATAGTGAGATGCAAATACCGAATTGCACCTCCAATATGTCGTATCAATGATTTTCTTAAGCGACATATTCTTCTGAAAAGAGAGAGACGTCGCCACTGCTCTAACTTCATGAGCTTTTACTCTTAAAAGCGGAAAAGAGTCGTCAGGACAGAACTTGTGAGCATCTGTAATGACACTCCTTATGAAGAAAGCTAATGCGTTCTTAGACATGATTCTTGTGGGGTCCTTAATCGAACACCAAAGACTGTCTAGAGCCTCCCATTTGTTTCTTCTTTTGTAAGTAGAACTTCAAGGCTCTTACATGGCAAAGAGACCTTTCTGTTTCTCTACCTACTAGACTCGATAAGCCTTTAATCTCGAATCTCTTGGGCCAGGGATTCGATGGGTTTTCATTTTTCGCTAGAAAAAGAGTTCTAAACGAGCAGAAGGCCGAGTCTCTGTTAAAGCCGACTTCATCTTCAAGGGCATGAAGTTCACCAACTCTTTTGGCTGTCGCCAAAGATATGAGAAACAAGCATTTCCTCGTTACATCCCTGAACGAAGCTAAATGAGGAGGCTCAAATCTGTCAGACGAAAGGAACTTGAGAACTACATCCAGGTTCCAGCTGGGAGGAGTTAGTTCCTTAGATTTTGTCGTTTCAAACGATCTAATCAAGTCGTGCAGATCTTTATTATCAGCAATCTCTAGGCCTCTGTTTCTGAAGACTGCCGAAAGCATGCTCCTGTATCCTTTGATAGTCGATACAGATAAGTGAGAGACACCTCTCAAGAACAAAAGGAAATCAGCGATTTCGGTTCTAGAGGTACTGGAGGAGGACAACTTCTTAGACTTACACCACCTTCTAAATACCTCCCACTTCGACTGATAGACTCGTCTAGTGGAAGCTCTGCGGGCTCTAGCGATAGCGCTTGCAGCTTCGCGAGAAAAACCCCTCGCTCTGACAAGTCTTTCGATAGTCGAAAGGCAGTCAGCGCGAGAGCGGGGAGGTTTTGATGAAACCTCTCGAAGTGTGGCTGTCTGAGAAGATCCATCCTTCTTGGAAGGGATCTTGGGAAGTCTACTGTCCACTCCAGCACCTCTGCAAACCAATCTTGTGCTGGCCAAAACGGGGCTATCAGGGTCATCCTTGTCCCGTTGGACGCTACAAACTTTCTCAACACTTGCCCCAGGATTTTGAAAGGGGGGAAAGCGTACACGTCCACATGAGACCAGTCTAGCAGGAAGGCGTCGACCACGAGAGCTCTTGGGTCTTCCACCACTGAACAAAAGACTTCCAGCCTTTTGGAAAGGAATGTGGCGAACAGATCTACGTGAGGAGTGCCCCAAAGATCCCAAAGACTCTGACACACCTCTGAATGAAGGGTCCATTCTGTGTGAAGGACCTGGCTTCTCCTGCTCAGTCTGTCCGCCCTGACGTTTCTCGTACCCTGAGCAAATCTTGTCAGGAGGGAGATGTTCCTCTGTGAGGTCCAAAGTAGCAGATCTCTTGCTATCTTGTATAGAGACAAGGAGTGTGTTCCTCCTTGCTTCCGAACGTAGGACAGGGCGGTAGTGTTGTCCACATTCACTTGGACCACACTGTTTGCCACAAAAGGTTCGAAGAACTTTAGAGCCAAGTGAACTGCTAGAAGTTCTTTGCAATTTATGTGCCAGGACACCTGTGTTGCCTTCCAGGTGCCTGACACTTCTCTCGGTCCTAGTGTTGCTCCCCAACCCTTCTCCGATGCGTCTGAATACAACACTCGGCTTGGGTTCGGAACTTCCAGAGAAATTCCCTTGTTCTCTTTTAGAGGGGACAACCACCATTGCAGGTGTGGTTTCATCTCCATTGGAAGGAGAAAACTGTCGGAGAGAAGTCCCGTCTTCCAATTCCATGATCTCCTTAGGAAAAACTGAAGAGGACGAAGATGCAGTCTTCCTAGAGGAAAGAACTGTTCGAGCGAGGAAAGGGTGCCTAGAAGGCTTAACCATTCCCTCGCCGAAGTCCGTTCTTTCCCTAAGAAGAGAGAGACTTTTTCCAAGCCTCTCACGATTCTCTCTTGCGAAGGAAATACTCGAAAACCCCGAGAATCCATCTGAATCCCCAGATAGACCAAGTTCTGTCTGGGAATCAGTTGTGACTTCTCGAGGTTCACGAGTAGTCCCAACGCCTTTATCAGGTCTAGGGTCAAAGAAAGGTCCTCCAAACACTGTCTCTCTGTTCTGGCCCTGATGAGCCAATCGTCCAGATATAGAGAGATGTTGACGCCTTTGAGGTGAAGAAACCTCGCCACATTCTTCATCAGGTTTGTGAAGACCTGAGGAGCTGTGGACAGGCCGAAACACAAGGCCCTGAACTGAAAGATCCTTCCCCCCGTCATGAAACGGAGGTACTTCTTCGACGAAGGGTGAATCGGGACATGAAAATAGGCGTCCTGGAGATCCAGCGACACCATCCAATCTCCTTGACGTAAAGCCGCCAGGACTGAGGCCGAAGTCTCCATAGAGAACTTCTCCTTTAGAACGAACTTGTTCAGAGCGCTGACATCTAGTACTGGTCTCCAGCCCCCCGAGGCTTTCGCAACCAGAAAAAGCCGATTGTAAAACCCCGGAGAGTTTTGCTCCAGAACTAATTCTATAGCTCTTTTGTCCCACATTTGATTCACCATCAGACGAAGAGTATCCCTCAGTACAGGGTCCCTGTATCTGGCTGACAGTTCCCGCGGAATGGTCGTTAGGGGAGGACTGTCCTGGAAGGGGATAAGATATCCCTTCCTGATTATGGACATCGAAGAGGCATCCAAGTTTATGAGTGACCAGGCGTCTGCAAATTCGAGAAGCCTGGCACCCACTGGTGTTAGGAGGTTGTCTGTCTCACTTCCCTTTCTTAAAGGGATGGGAAGAAGCTTTACCTCTCCTCTCAGGACCTCTTCTCTTAGAGGGAGCTCTGGAGGGAGGGCCTCCTCGAAAGGGCTGAACCGTAGAAGTCGGTCCTTTCTTGTCAACCGAAACTATGGGTCTCTTCTTCCTTGCAGTTTGCAGAAGATCCTGTGTCGCCTTCTCAGTCAGTGAGCGAGAAATATCCTTCACTAACTGAGAAGGAAACAAGAAGTCCGACATGGGAGCGAAAACCAAGGCTGCTCTCTATGAGGGAGAAACCGCCTTGGTTAAGAAGGCACTAAAAATACTCCTCTTCTTAAGGAGTACCGCTCCAAAAAGAGAGGAGATTTCTCCCGATCCGTCTTGTACTGCCTTATCAATACAAGAAAGAATACTCAGAATGACTTCGGGGTCTAGACCTTCCGAGTCATGAGCCTTCTTAGACATCACCCCAAGGGACCAGTCTAGGAAATTAAACACTTCCAAAATATGGAAGAGGCCCTTGAGGAGATGATCAGTCTCAGAAATCGCCCAAGTCACACAAGCTCCATTCAAAGTGTGTCTCCGCGATGAATCAACCAAGGTTGAAAAGTCCGCTTCGGCTGCCGCTGGGAGAGAAAGGCCCATGTTCTCCCCAGTTCGGTACCAGAAACCTCTCTTACCAGAAAGTATGGCTGGAGACATACAGAAGGTGGTTCTGCCCAGATCCTTCTTTGACAACATCCATTTGTCTAGAGACTGTAGAGCTCTCTTCATAGAGATCGTAGGTCTCATCTTCAACACCGACGAAGACTTTGGTACGACCGCACTCGAAAACAGTGATCGAGGCGAAGGAGGAGCCGCAGGAGTCAAAGAATCTCCGTACTCCTGCAAGAAGGTCCGTCAGAACTCTATAGTTAGAGACTCCTTCTCTACCGTTAACCTCGTCTTCCGAATCTCCTTCCACACCGTGCGGAGAATCGGCCTGAAAAACGAGAGGATCTTCATCAAGTTCTCTCTCTACTGGTGACAAACTCCTACTAGGAGAGGGACTCATAGAGTGAACAGAATCTCTCTCAAGTCTAAAAGAAGTCTCGCGTCTGCTTGACTTCTCACGCCTGGAAAGCTCCTCGCGCTTGGCTGGCGCTTCTCGCTTGGCTGGCGCTTCTCGCTTGGCTGGAGCTTGTTGCCTGGCTGGTATCTCGCGCCTGGCTGACGCCTCGCGCTTGTCTGGCGCCTCACGCAAAGCTGACTCCTCGCGCCTGGCTGGAGTCTCACGCTTAGCTGAATCCTCGCGCCTAGCTGGCGCCTCGCGCTTGGCTGATTCCTCGCGCCTAACTGGCGCCTCGCGCCTGAGCGTATAATTATCTAGAGCAACTCGCTCGGATAGCTCCTGACGCTTGCAAGAATCTTCGCGCCTGGAAGACGTCCCACGCTTGTAAGGCTCTTCATGTCTGGAGGACGCTTCACGTCTGGCAGGTGAAAGAAGACGAGACTTCTTAATAGGAAGTCTAGCGTCCTTCTTGCGAGGGGGATCCCTCGAAAGAACTCCAACCAAAGAGGCTAACTGCTCTTGTACTGCTAGCAATATCCTCTTGGAAGCCACACCAGCGTCCTCTTCAATAGAAGAAGCAGGAGAACTCGAAGGAGTGCGATCCTCAAATACCGTTCGAGGAGGCGTCGAGACCAGCTTAGCCTTCTTGATAGAAGAGGGGGCTTCCTCCGAGAAGCGCTCCGGGCTCGAGTCAAACGCGCGCTCTTTCCAGTGCCTTTTCAATGGCCTAGAAAGATCCAAGTCCTTCCACCCTCGTTTAGGTGAAGGAGAACCGGACGACGAGAAACAATCTCGTAGGACGGTTCTATTAAAGCGGTCCTGAGGAGACTGTAGCGAAACAGAACCTGCTGAAGGGACGCCTGACCGTTGGGGATTCCCCACAACCTCCGTACGACTTTCGACTTTCCTTCTCCTCTGGGTATGTGAGTTTGGAAGAGGTCTAGGCCTGGGAGCATCGCAGGGACGGTCAGACGCCCCCTCCACAACACTGGGAACACTCACTTCACTAAGTAATTCACTATCACTTCCCTTACCTTGCATGGCCGCCATCTTTGTCTTCATTTTATGAAGAGTAGCCTTCAGATTGGCGATTTCCGAATCCGAATGCAAAGCCTGTGAGGGTTCAGATACATAGGGAGAATCAAATTCATTAATATTAGGAGAGTTAGACTCAGAAAAAGGCTCAATAGGCCTTGTGCTCACACACTTTTGTGCAGCCCGTCTAATTCTATCCCTCTCTAACTTCTTCAAGTAAGAAGTTAGAGTCTTCCATTCATTAGCATTCAACTTTTCACACTCAATACAGGTGTTAGCTAAAGAACAGTCAAACCCCCTACATTTACGACATACAGTGTGAGGATCAACCGAAGCCTTCGGTATCCTCACCTTGCAGCCTACATTCACACACACTCTCACACTAACACTTGAATCAGACATTCTATCAGAAAAATCAAAAGCAAGTCCAAATCCAGTCCACAGTAGCGAATGCCAAAACAACGATCCAGTACGTCACCAAGAAATCCAATATAGATGATCAAAAAAATCTTGAAAAGCGAATTCCAGTCAGGAGGTAGTAACAACAATGTTGATACCACCGGCGACAGAGAAAATATGATAGAAAACGGGAATGGTTCCTAGTCCTGCCGCCCAGGGCAGGCAGGTAGATCACCTGACCTACCGGTAGCGAGTGGCGCGAAATTTGAATTTCTGTCGGGGACGACGGAGTCTTAGCTAAGTATATATCTGACAGGTAAGTTCATTGTATGAAACTTAATACAGTACAGTATACAGAGGTTGCATCATAAGGAAAGAATGGCATAGACTATCGGCCAACAAACAATCGGCGTAATTTTTTAATTCATTGTTCGGTTATGGAAATATTGCCATATGCAGGTGCCAGATTATTTATCAATAAATAATATTTCCTTTCAAAGACGTTATACTTGAAATAAATTAGAATTTAGTATATTTATTTAACGAATCGTTTAAAGATAATTATTTTGCAACAAAAAAAAATTAAATTTATACCCACGGACCCACGAATTCTAATTTATTCTTAACTCAGACTTCGTGGCAGCAGTGGCATATGCATTTGGAAGTTGGCTTTGCTGCCGCACGAGTCATGACCCAACATATACTGTACTGGGGTATTGTCAGTTTGTCACCTACAGTTGATAAATAATACATTAAACCTGCCAATAGTACAATTAAACTAATTTTGACCTTTGATCAATAAAGGGATTTTGACGTAGGAAAAATCTATTTCTGGCCCATAACACATTTAGAAGGGTTAAATTTGGCTTCTGACTCTTAACACCTGATTAGCCTAGGTCTATTTTCAGCAGCCTACTTTATGTAATGTGAATGAATATTTAGATTGATAATATATATATCATCTGCTTATTTGATTATTCCTGTTTCATATTCTTTTTTATTAGCCGTGTTCTTTTTTTTTATCCTTTTCATTAATACTTGGCATAATTTACTCAGACCTAACAATTTAATTTCAAAAAGCAATCGTAAGAAATCAAACAAATACAATTTAGTCTTTTTTTTTTTTTTTCTTTATAAAAAGCTATCACAAGAAACCAAACATATACAATTTTTTTTTTTTTTTTTTTCATCTGATAACTTGTATGTTTTCCTGCTTCACCTGCACAGGTTGTAAAGCAGTGAGAGACTAAGCTGAATAATACATTAAGACAAAAGACTTGGTCTCATCAAAGCATTCTTAGGATAATCTTACTGTAGTTATTAATACCTTCTAAATAGAAATTAGTTAAATTAGTTTCACACGTATGCCTAGACCTACTGCCATAAGCATATTATAAGTAGCTGAAAGGGTAGGAAATTTGAAAGGCGACTTTCTCATTTAAGTCTTCAAATGTTTTTTACAATAAAAACCTACTGCTGTAATCAAGGGTTGTTCTTTGACAGCTGCAACAATCATATTGTCTTGCTCTCTTGTGGTTCTTCAAGGAGTTCCAATAAACTTTTCTAAACTTTGCTGCTCTCTAAACAATTTGATTCATCTGTGTCTGATTCCCTTCGGTATACTAAGCCGTCTTGATATCTCTAATAGGAACTTACACTAAATCCAGTGCAGAAATTAACTCGCTGAGCAGGGGATGTTTCTTTGATGGGTAAATAACACATTGACAATTGATTTCTTAGAACCACGACATTGAAAACAATGAGGTCGCTTGGTTATCATTGTTTTTTTTTTCTTTTTGATAGTATTTTGTGAGTTTCCAATGTCTTCTGTAAAATTTAACAAATGGAATCGTTCAATTACCATCAGCTTTATATTGATGTTATAACATAAGGACTATTTGTTTACATGCGGAACAAACTTTCGGTCTTAACAATAGGATAATCCTCTAGCGCTAGCTGGAAACAGGTAAAAACAATCGAACATTGTAAAAACAAGGAGTCTGTGGCATCTAGCAGCCTAGATAATTCAGAGAGGGGCACGGGACTTATCACTAGTATAGGCTGACTCTCTGATGAGTAGCATACTGATTGTAGGTCATAAGGTACGGTATAACATTATAAGAAATCTCTATTGTAGATGCTTGTCTCCAAATATCTCTGCTGAGTTTATTTCGTTTTTGTTTTAGGACATCATCATAAAATGCCTTGCTATCTTTTCGACCTTTTGAAGACTTTGTTAAGCCTTGTCTTGATCACGGATTCTAGAAGTCTTCTATTCACTGTTCCAGAATTGTTCATTCGAGATGAAAAATCCTTTCTGCCGCCAGCTCCTTTCTTTGACAGTCGGGATGCACCAGTGTGTAGTCAACACCTCTGTGGAGCTCATAGTAAGCGACTTCCAAGCAGGAGGATTGTGTTGACTGATATTCCAAACAGCGGAGTAAACACCTATGGGTAGAGTGGTCTTTGAAGCAGGAAGTAGTGGTTTACCATTTTTTTCCTCTCGCTACAACAAGAAATTGCTTAGACAAAGGATGCTCTTTAGCATCTTTGACACAATCTCCAGAGTAGGCATTCCCTCAGTTCTGCCAGATACGTCAGGTCCTGGGCAGAGACATCTGCTGGATCCGTCAGGTACTGGACAGAGTAATCTGCCGGATCCATCAAGTCTCAGGCGGGCTTATGAGCCCCAGAAGTTTGGTGATTACCCTGTGTACACAGGTGGAGTGGTTCCCAGAACTAATATACCTTCTGTCTGCAATTCTGAGAGAAATACTTCATGGGCCCTTCCTTACCAGCCTCAATGTGGAAAGGTTCCGCTAGGGCGATAAAATATCTGTTGCTTCATGGCTGGAGACTGTCGAATATCTCCTGAAAGCGAGAAGGTTTTCTCGCAAAGCAACAGTCCAGATGCCTAGCTATCTTGAGAAATCTTCGTCAGCTGTTTACCAGGACAAGTGGGCCACGTCAGTGATCTGTTATGGGCTCTCCTTTTCTTTCACAGAAATGAAAAGGTCTTTCTATCTCGGCTTTCAGGAATTGCAGGGCCAACTTCGGGTTGATCCTGCTCCTTAAAGGCTCGGACACCTCTCCATTCTGGGAATTAATGGTGTTGTTTTTGGAGTGTTGTACAGTCCTATTCAACAAAGGAGTTCAAATATGCAATGTGTGATCTTACTCTGGTCTTGAGTAGTCTCACTTGAGCTCCATGTATCCATTACGTCAGTAGTTAATAGGAGAGCTGACCCTGAGACAGTTCTTGTTTGCATTGACTTCCTTGAAAGAGAAAGTTAACATTTTGACAGTACCAAGGGCGAGAGGTCTGCGGCCTGCGAATTGTCCCGGATTTCGCAAGTAAGACTCAGAATTGTCCCGGATTTCGCAAGTAAGACTCAGAATCCCTCGGTTCATGATGAAAAGTTTGTCTTGTTTTCATTCTACTCCAGGAATGAATTGATGGACAGTGATCGGTAGGAGTTCTTGCCTTGTCATGTCAAAGCTCTGCCCTGCTACCTGAGGATTATCCACCTAAGACCAAGGGTCGTTGACTGGGTTGGCACTGGTCAGTCTAGAATGGAAGTTTACAAGATCTTGTCATTCTGACTGCTAGGTGATTAAAAGGAATACTCCTTATCGGATAGTTCTGCCAGAGTCTCTGCCAGCTAGAGCGTATAACATCAGAGGAATGAGTTCCTCTTTGGCAATTACAAAGAATTTGTCAGTTTATAGGGTTTTGAATGTTGGTTCCTGGCTTAAGCAGACCACGTTGCCCACAGGTCCTTGGGCACTTTTCCTTGGGTCTGGTGGTGGCTACCCATCAAGTTGAGTAACTCATCCAGTGCCCCCAGCAGAATAGTTGGTATCTTACTTATGATGATTGTGTGGGAAAGAGAATGAGGGAGATGGCTGGACTCCTTTCTCTTTTTCCCTTTTCATCTCCCTGGCAGGCTGGTTGAAGAATTCGACATGTCATAAGCTGGAACTGGTCTGATACAGGTGAGTGTGGAAGCCATATTGGTTGCAGTTTTTGTGTTTCTATACAAATAACAAATCTGTTTCTCTGTAGCATTTACTCGTCTTTCTAACAAGGGGAGAGAGAGGAGTGGTAACAAATCCCTGTGGCAGATGTGATTTGTTGCTTGAACAGACAAAATTCTTTTTACCTTCCAGTAATACAGTGATACATCTCTCATTGTGGTTCATCCCAGAAGGATGGGTTTTTTAGATACTTGTTTATCTATTTTCTCACAGGCTCAGACCCCCTTCCTAAGAAAACTATCATCTAGGAAGGGTAGTCAGGGGGGCTGAACCCCCAGCCGGTTCTGGATACTTGTACCTCCCTCCACGTATAAGTTTATCCTATTGTTAAGACCGAAGGTTTGTTCCGCATATCAACAAATGACAAATTTTTTTAATCAATTTGTATTTTTCATAGCTGCTAACAAACCTGAGGTCTTAACGTTAACTGCCTACCTCTAGCTGCCCTTCTCATATCCTAGGTTGGAAGAAAGACTGGCATATTGAGGGTGCCCGAGCTTGGTCGAAGATCAAACATCCACCGCGTATATGCATGAATTGCCAGATGCTAAAGATGCCTTGTTTTTACAATCTTTGACTGTTTTTACCTATTTCCAGCTAGCACTAGAAAATTATCCTATTGTTAAGACCTCGGGTTTGTTAGCTATGAAAAATACAAATTGATTGAAATATTTGTCATGTTTATGCAATACTACTGGTGATAGGTCTCTCTCTCTCTCGCATCCCGGCCCGTCTCATCTCTTCCCATCTCTTCGATCTCTCTCTCTTCTCTTTCTCGATCATCTCTCATCTCTCTCTTTATATATATATATATATATATATATATATATATATATATATATATATATATATATATATATATATATATATATATATATATATATATATATATATATATATAAATATATATATATATATATATATATATATATATATATATATATATATATATATATATATATATATAGTATGTGTGTTTTATATTAATTGTAGCTTAATTGTTAAACAAGATTCTTGGTTGAATCCCAGCTTGCTAGAGTCAACATCAGCTGGTGTCAAGGAAAAGGCATGCATGGTCTAACGTTTTCATCCATAGGCCCCGTAGGGAGGCAGTGATATCAGTAGTGTAGGCAATAGGCATTGCTTTAGGTTCTTTGGGCGCATCCCTCGGCCTCTAGCTGCAATTCCTTTCTTTCCATTTATTGTAACTCCATTAATTTTATTTTTCTTCCATCTTACTTAATAATTGATTCATTGTCTAACTGCAAGGTTTTCTTCCTACTACGCATTTCAAAAATTTTTGCTGTCATGTTCCTTTTCAGGGTGAATGACCTTGTAGGTCCTGGCATTTGGCCTTTTTCCTGAATTCTATATTATGTTCTGTTTATTAATAAGGGAAAAACGGCAACTGCGTCCATGAGATGAGTGTTGTGTGATATATTTTATATATGTCCCCTATGGGTAAACAGAATATAGAATTTAGGGAAAAAGGCAAGTCCAGAGCCTATGAGGTAATTCAGCCTGAAAAGGAACTTGACACTTAAAAATGTTTGATAGGCGTAGTAGGAGGAAAACCTCGCAGTTGGACCATGAATCAATTGCTAAGAAGAAAGTATAATATATGTATATATATATATATTATATATATATATATATATATATTAGATATGTTATATAATTATGTATCTATATATATATATATATATATATATATAATTATATATATATATATATATCTATATATAGATATATATATATATTATATATATATATATATATATATATATATATATGGGTGTGTGTGTGTGTGTGTGTGTGTGTGTGTGTGTGTGTGTTACATAATCTCGGTCGTTCCCACCTCATTCACATATGGTCAATATTATATCTATATATGAAGAAGATGTTAGTACTTGTGGTAATACTGTAAGATGAGTACCGTTAAGCATACTTCTAATGTCATGCACGGTCACTGAAATCAATAAATCCTTTTCTGCCTTTTCATGAACTGAACTGACTCGTATGTAGTGCTAAAACCATGTTTCTTTCCATTTGCCTTTTACGTAGACTTCCGCCCAGCGTCGTTAGTCGTGTTTACGATTCGCTATTTCCATACTCCATAATCGTTAGGTAATACCACGGAGGCATCACAGCATCTATAACAGCTCCGTGATTTAAACAGTTTCAACTCATCGTTTTTACAACACTAACTCGATTGTGTGCATGTACTGTTAATTTTCTTTCAATGTGGTCCGAATTAGTTTCCGGCTACTCATTCTTAGATGCTGATGGAATTAAAAGGAAAAATCGTCAGTGTTCATGCACATTGCAACAGCAAGAAAGGTAGGGGGAAACATCACAACAGGCCAACCCTCATCACGGTAGACGGGTCTTATTCACTCGATATTTAATTGGTGAAACATGAATACAATTGCAACTCTAAGCATACCATTTAAAAGACTGAAGTTTCGTCAACATATTGTGATATATGAAAGCCCCATACGAACTAAAATAAGCATGTGAGCTCTTCGTAAAATATGTTTTCAAGGCAGTTTTGAAATCCAATATGGCGGCTACGTTTTTCATGGACGGTTCTCATCAGTGACGGCCACCATCTTTCCCCAGCCTTCCCAGCACTCATTTGAACAATGTTAGGTATGTATGTAACGTTTATTGATCTTACTCAAGATTGCAGTTGTAATCAAGCACAATAAAACAACATTTTTTTTTGTTGCCTATATTAGTGAAAGTATGAAACTTGTTATTCCCGGGGTTATGGTTGGAACTGAATTCATTCTTACCTTGTAATCGGCGGTTTTTATCCTTACTGCCATCACAACTGAAACTCCACAGTGCTTATTTGATTGTTATTATACACATTTTGGTCTCAGTTCACTCCACATTGCACTTTAAAACCGGTTGCTGTTCCTGGTTTCTAAGCGCGCGCGCCATAAACACAATTACAAACAGCATACGCGACAGACGACGAAACTGCAAAGTTTTATTCCCTAAACTGTTTACTTTACTCGTTATTTAGTTTAAATTTACTTTGTTATTTAAAAATTTTGATTTAATTCATGTATATTATCCCTTTTTTGCAACCAAATTACCCCGAAAAATTACAGATATTTCTAAAGTAGATAAAATCAAATGTTTCTAACGTTTTCGTACATTTGTTTTTGCTAGCACTTTTCATTGATTTCAGTCTTTATTAGTATTTTGAATTTCTTTAATAATCGTATGCCAGAAATAAATGTAACCTTTAATGTTTGCATGCTAAGAATGGCAAAATCATCGTTGCCACATTAGTGGAGGCTTCACACATACGCCGTTCCATTATTATCCTGTTAAGCGTCCGCCCCTGATGAGCTCGCTGCTAACGTACCGTCACGCTTTTTTTTGTAATCAGCGATCATAGCACTGATGATAGTTTTTCAAAGTTAATATTGATTTTTTATGCTTGTTATTCATACTGTAATTAACTGTAGGAAATTCTCTCTCTCTCTCCTCTCCAATCATCTTCTCCTTCTCTCTTCTCTCTCCTCTCTCGAAGTCTCTCATCTCTCTTCTCTCTCTCGTCTCATCTCTCTCTTCTTCCTCTCTCTCTCTCTCTCTGAGTCCCAGTCACTCGGCAAAGAAAAGTCATCTTCACTCCCGCAATTGGAAGAAAAGTTTGTATCATTACTGAGGATTCAGAACTAAGAGCTCTCATCATCAAATAGGTTATCAATATCATACTCCTCATCTAGTATTTGATTGATCTCACCTGAAGAAATATGCCTCCTCTTTGGGACATTCATTGTGAAAGACGCGAAATCCAATTTGTCTCGATAAACCCCCCGGAAGCGTATTGAAAGAAAACCAACAGGGACAGGCAGTTTTCTAGCATAAGCGACCACCAGGAAAGAGTTGCCAGGCTGGAAATAAGTTTCCCATGTGCTGAGTGTTTACCAAATGATGTTTCCTACACTTTCTATACGAGTAAACGTATTATTACGGGCTGACGGCTTGACAAGCACAGTTAAAGTCTTGAACGTAATATCCCGTTGAAGGCGCTACCGAGTATATCGCGGTAAACGTATTATTACGTGGGTGACGCTTAACAGGTTATAAACTGTTTCCATGAATTTCTAGTTTGTCATAGTAATGCAATAATGATAAAATTGCTTTAATATTTATGTATATATACTTCCAATACATAGCCTAATTTCACCAATTTCAACGTTTTGTGGTGTAGTCTTATACCCAGTTTGGAGGGTCAACACATACCGAATGGCAAGAGAGAGAGAAGAGAGAGAGAGAGAGAGAGAGAGAGAGAGAGAGAGAGAGAGAGAGAGAGAGAAAGGAAGGCGGAGGAACGAACGAAGAAAAGGGATGGCGGTGGAGGGGGGGGGGGGGGGTGGGGTGGGGAGAGGGTAGGTGGAGCTTTAATACGCGTGTTCGTATCCATTTCTGCATAATGGAGTTTTTGTCTCTTGGTACAAGGACAAGTGTCGTTATTCTTTACGATTAGTTGATTCACGATACCCTTATAAATTAAGGCACTGGGTGTAATGCACTATAGCAAAATCTCGTTCTGTTAAGAGTGTTCGTTACAGAAATAGGTATTGCCCAAAAACGTGCTTGCACTGTCTCTGAAACCCATAGTAGACATGCTGCTTAGTTGTCAATCAAGTTTTTATAACCAAGTATTTTTTACAGCTAGCTATTGAATAAATTTGTATTTTTCTCAGTCAAACATATGCCCCTCAATGCTAACTTTCCTCTTTTAACGACTTTCTGGTCATTGCAAATTCGGCCCCATAATTTCTTATGGTGCGAAAACAGACAGAGGCCCATGGACCGAAAACGATTGCGTCACACTACGGCGATAATCCAGCAGTAAAACATCTTCATATATCCAAAAAGTAAATAATAAAGATATATATGCGCATTACGATTATAACAATTACATGTATAGCTGATAACATACTGCATGAATAACTGGTAAACTGTTCTGCAATGACAGTTGAGTATAGCAATTATTTACAATAGGTACGAAAGTCAAGATGTCGTGACGTCATAATACAGAACTTGAAAGAACGTTCTAATTCAGAAAAATAATTACTTAAATTTGAGTCAGAGTCGAGTTACTTTTTCAATAACGAATATTTTCAAATTAATCATCATAAATATGTAAAATATTGATGTTTTACTACTTATTTAAAAATTAGCCAAGAGCACGCTTCTCGTTACTCTCTTCTACCCCAACAGCTGTTTACGCCTGGCTTGTTGTTGATGAGAAATCGTGTTTCGATTCGATTGTTGTGATAAAGTGCTCCAGCGTCTGTGGGTACAAGTGTGTGCGGATTTATCACAGGAAATGGTTAGTTTATTGACACAAGCTACTCCGTAACATCGATGGCGTCAATCTTCTAAATACCTCGAGTTGTAAGTATAAATGTTGAACGCGTTTTGGTGAGATTTGCACTACGTTTGAGACCGTTTTCAGTACCCTCTGTTTAAATCTTAAAATTTGGCCTTAATTTCTAACTTTGGAGAAAATACTTACTTCGAAAGGAGAGTAGAGGTCTTTAGCTCCGTTTCTCACCAACAACAAGTCGCGACTGATGCCCATCTCGGGTGTCAGGACGCGTTATAATGTACTTTTTCGTAGGGTGGCTTGCATTGATGGTAGGTGGCCTGCTTGGCCTGCTGTGATGATCTACCCTACGTCAGTGCTAAACCCAAGTTTGTATTGTGATTTTATGTATTTTTCGCTGATTTCGTGTTTGGGTATCGTGTTTGTTGTAATCGTTTGTGTTGTCTGATGTTTGCTAATGATTAAGGTATCGCTATGTAGCTAGTATATGGTAACGAATTACTGGAAAATTTACTATAGCTATAGGCTATAGTAGTTTAGGTTAATTGAAAAGGTGACCACTGTGTCACCGCTCATTTCGCCATCTGTTAGCCGAGATTAGCCTATAGGCCTAATAAAAATGGAAAGTTAGGCTATTGGCTAGTTTATTCTGTATGCATCTCTATCGTGGTTTCAGTCTAAACAGTCTAAAAAAAGTTGGGCTGGGTGCCAGGCACGGTGTTTCACCCTGTAGGTAGGCCAATTTTCAAAATTGATCCAGAGGCATTTAGATACTGAATTAGTCCTATGAATGGCCTTTATAAAACTGAGGAGCACACAGGAAAGTAGGATGTTTGGTTGGGCCAAACAGAACCAGTCTAGGCTAGCTAGGCTATATGGTGCCTGGTCCTTCTGGCCGACCTAGGTATGCGACTAAAATTTACGGTATTATTAGTTTCAACCATTATGGGAAATCTATTATATTGATATTTTTCCCGAGTAAAGCACGTGATAACAAAACACTTCTTCTCAATACATTATTGTCGCTAATGCATACTTACAGAGAAAAAAAAAAATTAAGTTTTTACCTCGAATTTTTCCTAAGTCGGGAGAGGTGTTTCCTCTACGGTAATGTTTACTTTTAATGAGCCCTCTAACTTACTTACGCAAACAAAAGCAGTTCCAGTTACTCATTATTGGCTGCGAGGTGTGACATCGTTATGACGTCATGGGTTTCATAACCAATTACGAACGACTTTAGTCGAAAACTAAGTTTCACTAGCATTTCAGCGGAGTAAAAAAGTTACCTGTCTAGTGTCCACTGGTATCCTTGTTTGACTGAATACTCGAATAATGAAGCAAAAATCGGCATTTTGTCTTCCTGTACCTATGGCAGAGGCAGTGGCTGGCCCTTCTGGCATTAATTTTGACAGACCTTCGATTTCCTACCGATTGTTTGCAGTGCAATGTGGTCGTCGGGTACCTGGCCACATCCTACTAAGTTGCATGTCAGGGAACCTTGCAAACGGCTTCACGTTTTGGTTCCTCAAAGCAGCAGCACATCTTTATCAACCAACAGTTTAAGGTAAGCTTCATTAATTTATAGAGTATATTATAATGGTGGTAGTAAAACGATGTATACAGCAGTACCATCACTTTGGATTTGGTTTGATGGATGTTAGGTAGTGGCCTGAAGGGGGGGGGCGGAGCCCCCCCCCCCCCCCCGCCCCCCCCCCCCCCCCCCCGCTAGGCCCTAGGTAGGGTACAGGGCCCTAGTAAGGTTAGGTGGTTGTATTAGGTTCGGTAGTGAAAAAAACCGAAAACGAAAATCACTATGGCCTGAAGGTGGGGTCGCAGGGGGGCGGAGCCCCCCTCTAGGCCTAGGTAGGGGTACAGGGCCCTAGGTAAGGTTAGGTGGTTGTATTAGGTTCGGTAGTGCCCCGAAAATCACTTTTCTCTTCCTCCCCCCACCCAAAAACCCCGCTTCCCACTGGGATCCCCCATAATTGAAGTAGGTTTATGCTTAGATTTTGTGTGTAGGAGTAACTCTGTTTCTTTTTTATTCATTTCCTCATGTTTCTATGCAATGTGCAACACCAATCTGGTCGTTTTTTGCCGTTTTTCGTCGTTAATACTTGAAAAACGGGTGCGTCCTTCTCCTGAACTTTTTTACCTTTTTCTGGAAAAACTCGTTTTTTTAACTCCAAATTACATAGTAAATCTCTAAATCGGCATTGGTTTTGCAGTCAAATCTAATGTTAAATCCGTTGGAACTACATTATTTCTGATGCAACAAATATATTTTTATTCCAGTTTTCCCATAATGGTTGAAACTGTAATTTTACCTTTATGTACTTCAAAAGTAAATAATAGTTTTGTAGCTTTATATAATTTAGCTTAGGGTTCACCATCTCATTCTGGCTAGGGCCAGGACCCTCACCTAACCTATCTTAGGTTTGTAATCTTGCCTAAACTAACCTATAGGCACCAGATCCGTGTGAGGCTCTCCTAACCTAGGGTACCAGATCTATATGTGGCTCTCCTATAATCTTCATTACTGGGTTCTTACCAAGTGCTTGATGTCACTTTTAAAACCTACAGTAAACTATTCCATAATCAGACTTGCAGAAGTATCGTAGGATTATAGGAATACCTCCTTATGTTTCACCGTTTTGTATTTTCCGCCACCCGTAAAACACCGTGGTCTCCTATAATTGTACCGTAAAGGGGTTTTAGTGTCATTAAAATGACTAACCTGCTACTATGTGGATTTCAGAATCGTCCAGAACACACACACACACATTCTGATTGGCCAAAATATTCCAGTTTATAGTTTATATGCATGAAATGTTAACAAAATAACTAGGTTCTTTAAGTGTTTCGTTATTATCTTTTTACTATTAATACCATTCCTAATGTTGGAGGGTTTTGCATCAAAGAAGCCACGAATAAAGCAGTTTTTTTTTTTTTTTTTTTTTTTTTTTTTTTTTTTTTTATGCAACACCTGAAATCCAGTGTTCAGTGAGACTGGAAGTCTTGACCCAAGTGTTTGTAGAAACTGCTGGCTTGTCTTGATTTCACTATGTTGTCATATACAGCCCGCTTTCCATTCCAAAAAATGCTGCAGCTGCATCTGATCCTGTGAAGATGTGCAAAGCAATAATGACAGGAACAATATCCTTAGGACAAATGTGGGAGCAGTCATATGTTGCTTGTTGCCATTTTGCCAAGGGTACTATCAACATAGTGTGAAACATAGGCCGACAACACTACGATGTCTGTACCCTCAGCATTTATTTGGAGCTGTTGAACCTTCCAGTCTCAATTTAGAATAGATGTAAAAGATAACTATGTCAGCTTCTGGAATCTGTATGAAGACATTCAAGGGCTGGAACTCTAACGTCAGCAGTATCAGCACTTAAGTTTCAACATTTGTTTCGTACGGGATATAAGAAGAGCTCATTTGGTTTCTGCTGAGCATGCCGTCGAACTTCTTTCATCAAGAACTGTTGAAACCTGAAACTGTAAGGGAACTTTTGGCCTAAACTCAGACTTCTTAGTGAGGAAAGAAATGGGGGTTTACGGGAGGGATATATGTATTTAGCCAAACACGTTACAGTATGACCCCTACATTGCTACCGGACTGAGTGAAGGATTGGGTGGTAACAGGGTTCCCAGATTTGGCAGTTTCTCACCAAATTTGGCTTTTTTTCCTAATTTGGTGGGTAAAAATTCACTTTTGGCTGGTTAGTGGTATTTTGGCTGGTTTTCAAACACTTTCTATTTGAGCTAAACACTGATCCCACGTTTGAGGAATCTCTCCCCCTAACTTTCCATTTTTATTAGGCCTATAGGCTAATCTCGGCTAACAGATGGCGAAATGAGCGGTGACACAGTGGTCACCTTTTCAATTAACCTAAACTACTATAGCCTATAGCTATAGTAAATTTTCCAGTAATTCGTTACCATATACTAGCTACATAGCGATACCTTAATCATTAGCAAACATCAGACAACACATACGATTACAACAAACACGATACCCAAACACGAAATCAGTGAAAAATACATAAAATCACAATACAAACTTGGGTTTAGCACTGACGTACCTTTCTTGCTGTTGCAATGTGCATGAACACTGACGATTTTTCCTTTTAATTCCATCAGCATCTAAGAATGAGTTGCCGGAAACGAATTCGGACCACATTGAAAGAAATTTATCTCCTTCTAAGGCAATGACATCTCTATACTTTTCCAACATTTGTAATAGTTTAACTCTATTCTGAGGAAAGTCTGTATTATTTACATCTGTATTTAGAATTGAACTCGGTTCTGTGCTAGAGAAGAATGCTTTTTCACTTAGTGTTAGTAAAGGATTATTCACTACAATTCCTGTACAAAATTCTATACCAGGTCTTAGTATTAGTCTTTTGTCTGAAAAATTCTGGACGTATGTCTCACAGTTATTACCTTTCACGTGAACTAAAGAATTGTCCATCCTAACAAAGTCAGGTAAGTTTTCATTAGTTAGCATTACGTCCTTTTCATGCAAGTCTTCGTCTGTTTTAGCCCTAAGACAAACCTTGGTTAGACATTGCGGGTACAAAACTACTTCTCTATTAAGTACAAATGTGACAGTATGGTCATCTGCAGTACTGATTAAACATATTTCTTCGTCATCTCGTATCTCTGAGAAATAACAGACACCTGTTTCATCCGAATTTTCATCCAGTAGTATTGTTGAGTTTAATTCACCCTTATTTATTGTTCCTAATAACAGGACTTCATTGATATATTTTTCTTCTTTATTTTCATCTATTATGAGATATGTACAATCAATTTCTGATTCATTTTCATCCATTTGTTAGCATGCATTAATATGTTCCGCGGCAATAAATTGTTCAGCTGCGTAGATTTGTTCAGAGTCAAAGCTCTGTTCAGAATTCTGAGTATCAAGGCTTGCATTGTTAATGTTATTTATTTGTGCACAATCTATCATAGAATCTTTCCTGGTTAAGGACATTTCTTGCAAGGTATTATTTCTACCACTTATTCCGCTAATATTTGTGCTAGCATTATTATCTATCTTAGTATCTTGGATGTTCGCTTCTCTAGAAGATGTCGTCTCAGATAAATTGATCAGATTTATGCAAGACTTTCCTTCTTCTAGCTGAAAACAAACATTTTCTCTATTTCTGCGTGGTAAATTTATTTTATTTTCTCCACAATCTAACATTATTTTACATCTCCGCATAGCCTTATATGAAAACAGCGCTTGCGTAGGATAAAACCTTTCTTCTAATACTACAAATACTTCCTTAAAAGTTTTGTCTAAAATCTCTATGTCCAGTGTGACATTACCTAGCGCCTTTATTTGTTTCCCGGCTATTCCTTTTATGATTCTACCAGGACCTTGTATTTCTATATCTGCAAAGCCTAAATGTTTTGTTAATGTTTGTTTATCTATATTTACTGTACTGCCTGTATCTAAAAGGATTGAGCATGGTTTTATTATTAATTCTGGTTTGGATGATAGGTAAATCTTCTTGGCATATTTCTTTATCCTTTACTGAAAATACTATCTCCTTATTTACTTCAAAAGGAAACTTGAAATTATCTTCCTGACCTACCGTAAACTATTTCATTCATCATTTTCTCTGGTAAGGAAGCTTTCTCATGTATTACCATCTTCTGTAATTGTCACTGAGTCTGATTATTATTTTGGGGTGTATTACTTTGGGCATTATGGTTAGTATTGGTATTTCTGAACCAACAATGTTGTGTTAGGTGACCTGTCCTATTACAATGAAAACAATACTTTGGTCGCCTACAATTCTGAGTTGTGGGGTTGGAATAACCACACAATTTTGCGCAATTTTGTTCCGGCTTGTTATTCTGTGTTCTATTATCTCCGAAGCTATGACTGTGATTTGGGGCTGAATGAGGTTGGGTTATTATTGTTTGGATTTCCTCTATACTGTTGAGGCCTATTTTTACTATTCTTGTTTGCCTTGAAAAATTTCCCATTCCCGTACCTTGGATTATTCTTAGGGTCTGGGTTTCCCTGTTGTCTATGCTTAATGTTTCTAGATCTGTCTGGGACACCATCTGCCCTTCCCTGGAAATTATTTCTATTCCTATTAGGGTTTCCATTATTTACAAAACCTGTAAATTCCTTTGCCAGATTTAGTCCCTTTTTACACATTTCCTCTTCCATAAATCTTAAAGCTGCTAGGACTATCCTGGTTTCGGATCAGGATCCTGTTTCTTAAAGACTCGTTTTTCTTCTTCCCCGATAGCGTCATATACTATACCATGAACTATGTAATTCAAAATCTCTTGTAGACTAACTAAATCCTTTTTGTCACGACTAAATGAATCAGGATCGCCAATAACTACGCCGGCTCGTTTCAAATCTGTGGTTAAGTTACGGATGGAATTTTCGACGTCCGTATGTAAATTTGCGATACTTTCCCCATCGTATTTCTGATGAAGGAACCGGGAGAGGTTGTACCATTTATCCCGTTGATAAATGGGCTCCCATAGTTCTAGACACACCTTCTTAAATTCAGCGAAGGTCGGAATCTCCTGAAACTTAGGGGACGTGAGAGTGCGATGTGCATCGCCCTTTTCAGAACTAACATAGAGTAACGCTTCATCTATTTTCTTGCGTTCATCTTTAATTCCACTAGCTGAAATTCGACTTTCAGTCTCTGTTATCCACTGAGATACTGTATATGCTTCTAACTTAATTTTGTCAGGATGACCTTTTTCTACCCTACCGCAAAAGCGTGTAGCTTGTGTTATTACGGCGGCCTGTGCCATTCTAGAGTTCCTAGTTTGTACTTGCAATGGGTTAGGAATGTTATTATGATTAGTAACAGTCACACTAGCAGTGGGTCTATTTGCTACTGTCGAACTCGGTATTCTGGTTGGACTTTCGCTATGTGATCGTCGAGTATTTAGTCTCGAGCGTCTGTCAGGAGTTGGACGTAGGCTATAATGACTCAGATCGGGAGTTCTGCTTTCTTGTAACCTAGTAATAATTTCGTTAACATTTTCATTATTCATATCAACAGCATTAGGTTAGATACAATTTAAAAAATAGATGCATTGTTGTACTTACATTATCTTCATACTGAGTCTGTCTTCCTTATTGCGATTTCTATCTTCCTATCTAAACTTATTTCCTAGTGTTTCCTTCCTTCCATCTGGAAAAACATTAACATTAGTGTATGCCGTTATTCCTTATTCACACCACTGCATTTTGTGAATTGAATGACAATATCTTTATTGTTCCAGATTTATCACAATCAATGAAGCAAAAAAAAATTTATCTTGCAACTTTACGGCAAAGAAAAATTTTATCTCAAAACTACTTATTATGAATTATTTTATAAAAACATTTTTATATTATCGCAGTGGGTGATTTTTCTATATTTATTTTCAGACGTTAATCTATCAGGATACTTTAAACTTTTCTTCTTGTCGCTTGATGCCGATCACTTCTGCGTCGCCGTCCGTCTCTGCCTCTGTTTCACTTGTTGTAGCGTTGTCCGTACGCTGCCGTCGTTCACACCACGGTTGGAGTCCAGTGCGCTGCCTTGTCCATGGGGAAAAATCGTAGCGATGTATGGAGAAATGTGCGCTATCTCAGGATTTATGATAGTTTAGCGCTCACAGGTTGATTGAAGAAATCCGTCGTCAGTCCTCGCTGCGTTGTATTCAATCTTCTTTTATCCGCCTTAATGCGTTTTTACGTATTCCTTTGTCGAGTTTATGGCTTAGGAATGCAGCTATCCTTGTTCCGTACTCTTCTTATGATTTCACTGTGTTTCGTCGCTGCGTTTCGTTCGCCCTCTCAGCAGAATTGAAGTGTTGTTGAGTCTACGTTGTACTGAGTTTCACTCTTGTTCGTTGCTCTTTTTCTTTTTTTTCTTCGTTCTTCGAGTTATTGAACTCGGAATTTCTTCTTTTTAATTATAAAGTTCGTGCCTGGTTTTCTTGTATGTTTCTGACGCTTAAGAATTAGCGCTCTTTTATTGGCAATTTTATATCTTCCACACTGTTTAATTTTTCCACTGTGTGTGTGTGTGTATGTATTTTTGGTGTTATATGCACTCGGAATCCCACTACCGCTGTACACCACTTATGTTGTGACCACTTGTTGTTGTGCCTACTTACTTTTGTGGTTAGTCCTTGTTTTTATTTCTCTTCATTATGTTGCGTGGCGTATTTACGAGTTCTTATTCTTCTTCTTCTTGGTTCACTTCTTGTTACGGGTAATGTTTGAAAGGTTATCTGTTATATGGGCTAACCTTCATTTATCACTTATTACGGTTGAGTTTCTTTTCTCATAGGAACAGGCACTATATTTATTTAGTTTGGCTATGTCTCTCAGGAGGTCTTTCTTACATAGCGTGGATACGTTTCACGGATTCTGGGCAAGTTAAACACCACTTAATTAATTTGCTTATAATTAGAATAAAGTATAAGTTCACAATACACACTACACAATACACACTACACTACACTGGAACAGAGGGAGAAGGGATACAGCCTCCCGTATAAGGCCTTGTTCTTAACTAAAACTGTCTCGCACTTCAAATGAAGTTTCGACCTAACTACTTTTTCTGACTCCTCCCCGAGTGTCCTTTAGGACACCTCCTACTTCTACATGAATGGCTTTCATTACTTCCGGTGCCACCTCTAGATTCATCTGATTGGTTTCGTCCTTCGACGGTAACCACCCACTGAAAGGGTCATAGATCAACTTTTCTGGTGAGGTTAGCACCTTACTGTTTTGACCAACAAGTGCCAATGTTTGGTCTGGTTTTACGAAACCGCTATCCGTGCAGACTTATGCTGTACACATCTACTCCTTCTTTTTTTTTTTACCTCCACTTCTGGTAGATCCTTCATCACTCTACTTTTACTATATATATTCTACCAGTGGTTTTTCCTAACTAAGTTTTCCCTAGCTATTTCTAGACAGACTCTTATTGTTTCCTAACACTAGGTTAGGTTAGGTTAGGTTACATTCCTTACTAGGTTAGGTTAGGCCTTTAAGGGGGTACGGGGGGGCGAAGCCCCCCTGGTCAGGCAATATTCCCTACTAGGTTAGGTTAGGTTAGGTTAGGTTGGTTAGGTTACATTCCTTACTTGGTTAGGTTAGGCCTAGTATTTCCCTACTAGGTTAGGTTAGGCCTTTAAGGGGGGGTACGGGGGGGCAAAGCCCCCCTGGTCAGGCAATGGTCCCTACTAGGTTAGGTTAGGTTACATTCCTTACTAGGTTAGGTTAGGCCTTTAAGGGGGGATACGGGGGGCAAAGCCCCCTGGTCAGGCAATATTCCCTACTAGGTTAGGTTAGGTTACATTCCTTACTAGGTTAGGTTAGGCCTTTAAGGGGGGTACGGGGGCAAAGCCCCCCTGGTCAGGCAACATTGCCTACTAGGTTAAGTTCCCTACTAGGTAAGGTTACATCCCCTCCTAGGTTAGGTTATGTTAGGTTGGTTTGGTTCTTTAAGGGGGGTTACAGCAGGCCCAACCCCACCCCTGGTCAGGCAACATCCCCTACAAGTTTAATTAGTTTTGTTATATGCTAACCTATGTTTAATTTGGTCTTTTGTATTTATTAAAACAACTATAGGCCCTATTACACATTTACCACCCAGGACTTAAATCCCACCCCCTCCTGGGCCTGTTATATATGTATTTGTATTATTTCATATTTTGAACCCATCCCACATTTACATTTAGTTCCTTAACTACCCATTTACTTTTATTACCCTTAACATTGCCAACTTATCTTGTTAAGTGCTTGTTCATTTACCTCAGCCCAACCCTGCCTCAACCAATAGCATCAAAGCATTTTTACTACTCCACCCCACCTCTCCTACCCTGTTTTCTACGGTCTGGCCTCCTGCCACCTCCTAACTGTAGAACTCCAACACTGTTGAATCTGCCGCCATGACGTCCACTGCTGCATCTACTTCACGCTCGCCCCAGCCCCTCACCAGGAACTCTTTGCCAACTTCATGTAACAATTGTTACATGAGTTACAAAGATTTTTCTGCCTTTTACTCAGGTAATTATGATCGACTAATCGGTTTTTGCCAGGACCACGGCCTCCTAAGAAAGCAGGTCTTTTGCCCCCATTCAGTCTACTCCAAGATACGGGAGGAGAATGTATAACTTCGTCGGGTACTTGGCTGTTGCTTATTTCAAGCTGCATTTTTAGGAACCCAAGACCCGCCTCCACGCATTCTTAAAAGCAGCTGCTGCTTTGTACCCTCCACCCCTTTAAGGTAAGGTCCAAACATTATTCTTAATTATTATGTTTTAGGAAAGTGAGTGTTAGGCTTTCCCCGAAAGTTGCGTCAAGGTATGTTACTATTCAGTGGGGTGCTGCTAAGATAACTCGTACCTTCCACCTTACCCCGCCCACCCCCTGTGCGTTACCCCCCCCCCCCCCCCCCCCCCCAGTGAACATATGGCTCCGTGGTGGTTGGGGAATTTAAACATGGCGGCTGTGTTTACATTTCCTTCACCGTAACGAATACTTGGTACCTTCCTATAGGACCGTTCTTCGGTGACTTAGACTATGGCAATTGACATTTTCTATGTTAATTTAGTTGCTTTACAAGGGTTGTAAGGAATATTTTTTTAGTTTGGTTGGAGCTAAACTTTAATATACCTTTGAGTTTGGTGCGGCTATTATGTAACTTTCAAAGGTCAATTACTGCTTAGTTACAGCCGCCCGAATGGATATTACTTTTAAATCTTGTACAGTAACTCAAATAACATAGGAATCAGTCAATTGCCATAGTCTAAGCCACCGTGGATTGCTTCTGTAGAAATACCATAAAAAATATCCTCTCAGCTGATACTGATGACATGGAGTTCCAGCCCTTGAATGTCTTCATACAGAAGCTGACATCATTACCTTTTATATCTATTTTAAATTGAGACTGGACAGTTCAACAAACCAAGAGTTCCTAGTGTGACGATACAACACTTTTGCTCACGAGCATTGACTGGATGCTGGCCAAAACTGCAAGCAAGAAATGACTAGTGTGATACCAGCTTAAATAATAGATGCTGAGGACAGACATCGTAGTGTTGTCGGCCAATGTTGCACACCATGTTGATGGTATCCTCGGCATAAAAAGACAACAAGCAACATATGACTGCTCCCAAATTTGTCCTAAGGATATTGTTCCTGTCATTATTGCTTTGCACATCTTCACAGGATCAGATGCAGCTGCAGAATCTTTTGGTCATGGAAAGAGGGCTGTATATGATAACATAATGAAATAAAGACAAACCAGACAGTTTCTACAAACACTTGGGTCAAGTCTTCCAGTTTCACAGAACACACTTAAGCAGCATGACAGAGTTCACCACTCAATTTGTGTATAATGACAAAGTTAGCAAAACGGTAGGAGAAGCTCTGGCTTCAAAGTAGAAAATGATTAAACGTAAGTCAGCACTTCGGATCCCTCCAGATCAAGACTCGCTCCAACTTAAGATTACTTGAGCAAACGATCAGGTGTGTTTTGAAGAGCTTTCATCAACCATTACTAGACTGTTCCCCATTAGAGCATGGCTGGATCATGAGTGCTGGAAAATGCTTACCTCTCCGTAACATCAAGTCAGCTCTTCCAGAAAGACTACATCTCCTTAGAGATTCACATGCCATGGACATAGGCGCAGGAACATTAACAGATTCTGATTCATGTGGTTCAGACGCAGATGAACTTGATGACTTTGACTTTTGAATATTGAAGTCCTATTTTATGTTAGCAGTCTTTTTATTTTGTGTATATATTTCTCTTACATACTTCAGCCGCTCACGCATAAATGTTACATTTGCATTTAGAGAATGCAATATATGCTGGTAGAAATATTAATGCAATTCATTAATTATTTAATATCTCTACTTTTTTATTTACGGAATGTCAGTTAATCATGCTCACACAATGAGTTGTAATTATGCAATGATTATTAGTTTATAAATGGCGGCTATATTGGATTTGATTCGCCTTTTATCAATTATGATTGATATAATTTTCGACAAATGCTATAAAAATACACTTAAGTGGAAGTACACACCACTGCTGATTGTCAACATATGCTGATAAATGAATGGTCTAAGAGAACTTGACGGCCATCTTGGATTTTGCCAAGGTTTTGGGATGGTCTCCCCCCGCTAATTTTGCTGTGTATTAGCACATGATATAAAAAATATTGAAAGTTTGTCCCCAAATAGTGGTCACGGATCCTTAATACTTTGACTGACTGCTATGTCGCTGGGTGACGAGTACAGGCTCGATGAATGTCTTGTGTGAATATTATAGCTATGATTAAGTTTGTGTAATTTTGATCTTGCGAAATAGTCTTATAAGGTTTGTGTAAATTCATTTTGTGTAATTTCGAAATTATTTATGTAGAAAGTGTTTTCATTTGTTAAAACTAGCTGTAACCATGTTTTTTTTTTTTTTTTTGAGTGGGCTGTCTAGCAAGACTAATTTAAAACAACTCCTTTTGACGCATTTCTATGTCAACAAATTATTTGAATTTGAATTTACAGCAGGCTCGATAGTCGATAGTTACTCATGAACTGCTGGTTAGGCAGTGAGGTAGTTCAACAGCCACGCCGCTCTCTTGAGGGCATGTTTTGTCGCGCTTTTTGAACATAATTAGTTTCAATTCTGAATCCGCGCTATAGTAACGCCCCTACTCTGACATGTTCCCATCTCACAACTTATGTTGCTGCTGCACCAATTTTAGACTATCTATCTGCTTTAGTGTGTTAACTTATGCTTGCGAATTCGGAACACTTCTACTCGGCGATACTACAGCACCTGCATGTTTGTTCATTTTTTATTATAATGATGATAAATGTCAATAATTTGACGGAAAGTCAGTTTTAGCTCTTAGCAAATCCGTTCAAGATAAACATTGCAGAAACACTAACATTCTTCAAGCAAGATATTATAGTGTTTGCAAAATGGCAGTCTTTGTGTGCAAACAGAGTTTAATATCTACATAATGCACATTGAGCAGCAGAACAAACCGAAAGACCACACGGTTGCGCTCACCGATGATAATTTAATTTCCTTCGACATTACCGCAAAATCAGTCTCGAATCCGAGAATTGGCCATGCCCCTGTACGGTTCCTGTCTAGCGGGAATGCAATACATCGGTAACAATATATGAAACCTTATTTGAAATCGGAATGTTGAAATTCCAATACGCACTCCCCAGAAGAAATGTCGGAATCTTCCACATTCCCAGGCTGTAATTGCAAACGGAGCTGTAATTTGCTATTTAAATTATGATCATTTTATTCTGCATGAAAAAACACACTTCCAATAAGCCCCGGAGTTAAATAACTTGGACTCTTAGTATATTAACTTCTTCACGACTAGCAGCCTAAATGAAGTTAATCCTGTAAACCATTTAGAAGTAATTTCCCAAAGGTTGCATCCTCCGAGAGCCGGAACAGTTGGTACCCCGAGCCTCAGTAGTGGTTCCTGCAGTGTTATTTAACAACATATTGTTATAAACATATAGTTGAATCAGCATTTCTTATTACCATTTAATTGTTACAGAAATTAAACTTATTTTCAGCTTTTTCTTCAGCTATAAAAAATGATCCCCTCTCCGTTTATCTCCGTTTATTGAAATTTTAATTCCTTGTAGCTACTGATAAGCTGAAACCAAATCCATCTCGTACATATATTGAAATCCCGCAAAAGCTAATTGCTGTATTTTAGTAGATTTTATTGGTGAACTTTTAATACTAGTCACTTAAGCCATATATGTTTATTGTTGCAATTACAAGTAGTGCTACTATATCACTAACAAAACCACAATCGCTATCTACTCAGGTTTAGCAAAATCTTAAAGCCGCGTCTTTTGTTTTGATGAAAATTGAAATTTGAAATGTCGCCTCATTGCCATCTGTCTCCGAATCGAGTGCTTCCAAATGCGTCGTTTAACATGGCATTCGATATATCCGCATTCATTGCAATATGTTTTTGTACATGCAACTTCCCCGGCAGATATATACTTAGCTATAGTCTCTGACGTCCCGACAGAATTCAAAACTCGCGGCACACGCGACAGGTAGGTCAGGTGACCAGCCCACTCCCGCCGCTGGGTGGCGGGAATAGGAACCATTCCCGTTTTCTAACCAGAATTTTTCTGTCGCCAGTAGCAACAACATCGTTGTTGGTACCTCCTGCATTGGAATTCTGTTCTCATTGGCCGAGGATTATCTGTTTGACCTTTGGTGATGTACATTGATCTTTGGTTTTGGCATACGCTTATCGTGGACCGTTTTTTTGATTTTGGTTTGGATACTCTTTAAAATGTCTGACGTGGCACCTGTATTTAGGGTGTGTGCGAAAGATGAATGTAAGGTGAGGCTACCGAAAGCATCGGTGGATCCTCACACGGTCTGTAAAAAATGTAGGGGGAATGATTGTTCTGCAACTAACACCTATCTGGAATGTGAGAGTTTAACGGAAGTGGAATGGAAGACCTTGGCTTCTTATGTAAGGAAACTTGAGAAAGATAGAGTTAGGAGGGCTTCCATCAGAAGCTCAAGTTGATCCTGCTCTATTGAACAGGAAGTAGCTCCTAACTCTTCTGTTAATTCACCTGCTCATAGTTTGGTTTCAGCCCCTTCCCCCAGCAACGAACCTGTAGATGCGTCTACGGAAATGGCTGCAATGAGAGCCTCAATAATCAGCTTGAAATCGCAACTGCAAGCAATGAAGGAGACAGGTAAGCGCAGTGATGTGTGCAGTGATTTGTGCAGTGTCCCCAGTGAAGTGGAGGGGGCGTCTGACCGACTCCGCATTGCTCCTAGGCCTAGACCACTTTCAGACTCCCATGACCAAGGGAGGAGGAATGTCGAAAGCCGCAAGGGGGATGTAGAGTATTCCCAACGGTCAGGCGTCCCTTCGGCAGATCCTGTAGCCGCTTCCCAGGCTGCCAAGGACAGCTACTGCAAAAGCATCCTCAGGAAGTGCTTTTCGGACTCAGACTCTTCGTCTCCAAGAAGAGGATGGAGTTCTTCCTCTAAGTCGCGTCCTCTTAAGAGATCCTGGAAAACGCCAGCAAGCGAAGCGTTGCATTCCAGTCCTGAACCTTTTCCGGAGTATTCTCCTGCTCGGAAGAAGAGAGCTACGAGATCTCCTGACTCTTCTCCGGAAGGTTTCGCACACAAGAAGAAGGAAGTCTTGGTAGGACTCCAACAGCAGTTGTCTGCCTTAGTGGGAGTTCTTTCTGAAGGCTCTTCTAGGAAGAAAGACGTTTCTCTTCCCATCAAGAGTTCTGTTAGGAGAGCCTCAGAGAGTAGGCGCCCTGGCGTTAGCAGACGCTCCTCGCCTGAAAGGTTTTCGTCCCCAGCGAGACCTTCTTCAGTTGCATATGACAGGACTCGTGTGTCTTCTCCTGCTAAGAACGCGAATCGGAAACTCCCTACGAGCAAGAGTTCTCCCAGGAGTAGGAGCTATTCGCCTGCTAGACGTAGTTACCAGGACGCAAACGTCTCCGTTACTGGACGACGGGAACAAAGGGTTCTCCTTTCTCCTCGCAGGCGCATTTCGCCTTCCAGGCGTCCTCATCAGGATGCAAATGCCTCTCCTTCTTGGACCAGGCAGCCTCACCAGGACGCAAGCGCCTCGCCTTCTTGGCCCAGGCGCGCTCACCAGGACGCAAGCGCCTCTCCTTCTTGGCGCCAGGAACAGGATGTTCTCCTTTCTCCTTGCAGGCACTCTTCGCCTCACAGGCGTCTGATTCAGGACGCAAGCGCCTCTCCTAGCAGACGCAAGGAGCAGAGCAGAAGCCCGAGTATAGGGAAGCTCCAGGACTCGTGCAGGAAGGAGGATAGAAACAAGGTTTCGGATATCCAGCAAGGGGACATTGATTCTCCTACAGTTAGGAAACACGAAAGAAAAAGGCTTCTTTCTACGGATCGGTCTCCTGAAAAGGCAAAGCCCTCTTCTCCTGCATCACTTTTGGAAGAAGTTTCGGAAGAAGAGATATCCAAAGATGCAGGAGTTTCGGACTATAAGAGACTTGCTTCTCTTTTGTTGCAGGTGTTTGGAGACTCACTACGCCAGTCGGATCCCCCTTCTCCGGGATCTTTATTATCCAGTACGAAACTGTCGAAGTCCTCCTCCTTCGTTAGGATGACCCCTACTCTTTCTATGAGAAAGTCTCTGAAGAGCCTCGAGAGCTGGCTCAGATCTAAGAAGGAAGCGGGGAAGACGGTATTCGCTTGTCCTCCCTCTAAACTGACGGGAAAACCAGGTATGTGGTATGACACCAAGGAGCCAAAGGGCCTGGGACTCCCTTCGTCCTCAGATGCGGACTTTTCCGCTCTTGTAGATTCGTCAAGACGACGCTCTCTGCATTCTGCAAAAGCCTCTTGGGGAATGTGTGAGGTTGATCATCTCATCAAGGGCCTGTTCAAGACTCTCGAAGTCTTTAACTTTATGGACTGGGCTTTGGGAGCTTTAGCCAAGAAGTCTCAAGAACCAGACTTCGTTACCATGGAAGAGTTGGGCAGTGTATTAACCTGCCTAGACAAGGCGGTTATGGATGGCTCCAATGAAGTGGCATCCCTTTTTGGATCCTGTATATTGAAGAAGAGGGCAGTGTTTAGCTCCTCCTTAACGAAATCTGTTTCGCCTCTGCAGAGATCCTCCCTTTTATACGCGCCCCTCTCTAGTCACCTTTTTCCTCAGGAAATAGTGAGGGATATATCGAAGACCTTATCAGAAAAGGCCACACAGGACCTGCTGGCCCAGTCAGCTAAAATGGCTTAACCTGCTGTTCAGGTTTCAAAGAAGGAGAAAGTTCCCTTCCAGCAGCCCTTTCGGGGAAGGTCTGCCCCTAGATCTTCTCTTAGAAGTAGACGATCGGAGAAGAGAGGAAGGTCTTCTCGAAGGCCGTTCGTCAAGACCCAGTGAGACTGCGGTCCTCCAGACAAAAGTGGGTGCCAGGCTTCTAAACTTTTACGAACCTTGGGCACAGAAAGGTGCCGATGCCTGGTCCCTATCCATCCTAAAGAAAGGATATTTAATCCCCTTCAGGGAAAAACCTCCCTTAACTACAACTCCAAGGGAGTTGACAGCAAACTACAAGGATTCTGTCAAGAAACAAGCCCTTCTACATCTCGTGGAGCAGATGCTTTACAAGGAAGCCATAGAGGAAGTAAAAGATCTCTCTTCCCAGGGGTTTTACAATCGCCTGTTCTTGGTTCCGAAAAGTTCAGGAGGTTGGAGGCCAGTTCTGGACGTGAGCGCCCTGAACGTGTTCGTAGCAAAGAGGAAGTTCACAATGGAGACGACAGCCTCGGTGTTAGCAGCCCTGCGTCCAGGGGACTGGATGGTATCCCTGGACCTGCAGGATGCTTATTTCCACGTGCCAATACACCCGTCTTCCAGGAAATACCTCAGATTTATGGCTCAAGGAAGAGTATTTCAATTTCGGGCCCTATGCTTCGGACTATCAACAGCCCCTCAAGTATTCACGGGACTAATGAAAAATGTGGCTCACTGGCTTCATCTCGAAGGGATTCGAATATCCTTGTATCTAGACGACTGGCTGATACGAGCACAGTCGCGAGTCAGATGTCTGGAGGACTTAAAGCTGACACTGGAGTTAACACAGTCCTTGGGACTGTTGGTAAACCTCGAGAAATCCCAGATGATTCCCCAGCAGAACACTGTTTATCTGGGAATTCGGATGGATTCTCGGGGTTTTCATGTGTTTCCATCACAGGAAAGACAGAACCGCTGCTTGGAAAAAGTAGCAACCTTCCTAGAGAAAGAACAATGTTCCGCGAGGGAATGGATGAGTCTTCTGGGGACCCTTTCCTCGTTGGAACAGTTCATTTCTCTAGGAAGGCTTCACTAAGGCCTTTACAGTTCTATCTAAGAGAACATTGGGATCAGAGATCCCAAAATCTGTCCGATTCCTTCCAGATCACGAAGGAAATAAAGGAGGACCTGCGTTGGTGGATGAATCCGTGCAGGATCAACGAAGGAGTATCCCTTCATGTTCCGAACCCTCGGCTAGTGTTGTATTCCGACGCCTCAGATGCGGGGTGGGGAGCCACTCTAGGGACGAGAGAAGTGTCAGGCACCTGGAGGGGAGAACAGGTGTCCTGGCACATCAATATGAAGGAATTAACAGCGATTCACCTGTCTCTCATACACTTTGAGGCTCAGATCTCAGGTTCAGTCCTGCAGATCAATTCGGACAACACAACAGCCCTAGCTTACATCAAGAAGCAAGGAGGGACGCACTCGTTCTCCCTTTACAAAAAGGCAAGAGAACTACTGCTTTGGGCAGAAGAGAGAAGAATCACTCTCCGGACGAGATTCATTCAAGGGGACAAAAATGTAAGAGCCGACCTTCTGAGCAGGAGAGACCAAGTACTGCCTACAGAATGAACGTTGCATCAGGAGGTATGCAACAGACTATGGAACCTCTGGGGGAGATCAAATATAGATCTTTTTGCCACCCATTGGAACAACAGGCTGGAAAGTTACTGCTCCCCGATCGCCGACCCAAGGGCGATTTCGGTGGACGGCCTTCTCCTCGATTGGTCTGGAATAGACGGGTATGCTTTTCCTCCGTTCAAAATCATATCGGAAGTAGTAAGGAAGTTTGCAGCAGCAGAGGGAGCCAAACTGACCCTCATAGCCCCGTTTTGGCCAGCGCAAAACTGGTACACAGGAGGGTACTGGGGATGGATAGTAGACTTTCCGAGATCTCTCCCAAACAGGAGCGATCTTCTCAGACAACCCCACTTCGACAGGTATCACAAAAACCTGCCCGCTCTCGCTCTAACTGCCTTCAGACTATCGAAGGACTTGTCAGAACTAGAGGTTTTTCTCGAGAAGTTGCGAAAGCGATCGCAAGAGCAAGAAGACCATCTACTATTCGAGTCTACCAGTCGAAGTGGGATGTGTTTCGCAGATGGTGTAGGACTCAGAAGATATCCTCTTCCAGTACCTCTGTGACAGATATAGCTGATTTCCTCCTTTACTTGAAGGAAAAATGTAATCTAGTAGTCTCTACAATTAAGGGCTATAAAAGTATGCTATCTTCAGTCTTCAGGCATAGAGGCCTTAACATTGGGGAAGACAAAGATTTACATGATCTGATAAAATCCTTCGAGACGTCAAAGAACAGAGGTATTAGAGCACCTAGTTGGAACTTAGATGTGGTCCTAAAGTACTTAATGACCTCCAAATTCGAACCTCCCTGTAAGGCTACGTTCAGAGATCTGACAAGGAAGTCTTTATTCTTGGTCGCGCTAGCATCAGCAAAAAGAGTAAGCGAACTACAAGCCTTAGAACATAATGTTGGCTTCAGGAACGACTCGGCGTTCTGTTCCTTCAAACCGATGTTTTTGGCGAAGAATGAAAACCCTTCGAAACCTTGGCCTCGAACCTTCGAGGTAAAAGGACTTCGTCTCTAGTAGGTACAGAGCGAGAAAGGGCTCTTTGCCCAGTTAGAAGCCTTAAGTTCTACTTAGAAAGGAAGAACGAACTAAAGGGGAGTAAGGAGAGTTTATGGTGCTCAGTTAGAGATCCCGGAAGACAGATCTCAAAAAATGCTCAGGCGTTCTTCATCAGAGATGTAATCAAGGAAGCCCATTTAGCGTGTAAAGAAGAACAACTGGACCTCCTTAGAGTTAAAGCTCATGAGGTAAGAGCAGTCGCTACCTCTTTGGCATTCCACAAGAACTTGTCGATACAGACTCTAGTGGAGTCAACTTTTTGGAGATGCAATTCGGTCTTTGCATCCCATTACTTGAGAGACATTCAAGTGACGTACGACAAGTGCTTTACTCTAGGAGCGTACGTATCTGCGGATTCGTTGCTGGGACAGGGAGCTGAACCCAATCCTTTTTAGTTTTATTAGGTTAGGGTTTTTAATGGTGTTTGGTGCGTTTTATTGGTCGATTGAAAGAGGGTGCAGGAGTGACCCCTTTCAAATCGTACAAATCGTAGTTCTAACATGTTAGTGTGGTCAGGTGATCGGGATTGGTCGTTATGCTCCTTGTAGTGTCTTAAGTACCTAAAGCTCCATCATGTAAGAGGGTTAGCCTCTTACAGGTCAAGGTTCTGCCATGTAAGTGGGTCAGCCCCCATTGGTACGATCCAAGAAAAGGCTCTGCCATGTAAGCGGGCAAGCCCCCATTGGCATGATCCGAAAGGGTTATCAGTCACAGGTCTCATCCTCTCTGAAACTCTGATGGCAAGCAGACTCATAGACAGTATCAATGAAGTCTTCTTCCATATCAGGTAGGAACCAAGGTTGTTTTTGTTAATATACCTACAACGTATGTTGTTTCCCTGTTTTTATATTCATAAATAATTAGTATGTAACTGTCTCTTGCCCTCCACCAAGGGTGTCAATCAGCTAAGTATATATCTGCCGGGGAAGTTGCATGTACAAAAATTATATTGTTAGTATACAATAAAGTTTTGTACATACTTACCCGGCAGATATATACGATTAATGGCCCGCCCAGCCTCCCCTCAGGAGACAGGTGGAAGAGAAAAATTCTGGTTAGAAAACGGGAATGGTTCCTATTCCCGCCACCCAGCGGCGGGAGTGGGCTGGTCACCTGACCTACCTGTCGCGTGTGCCGCGAGTTTTGAATTCTGTCGGGACGTCAGAGACTATAGCTAAGTATATATCTGCCGGGTAAGTATGTACAAAACTTTATTGTATACTAACAATATCATTTTTATCGTAATTTGTTTCAGAAGTTGAAATGTCACATCATTAACAACTCTTCCCCTTTTACTCGAATGGATAGTGTTAAGTACATGGTTACTTGCACTCGCCATCCTTTTGTCTATCAGTGTTGGGCAAAAGTTCTTGAATGAAAACGAACATAAGTATTTAAGTGGGAGTAATACCGCTTCCACTTGTTCATTTTCTCTGTGACTTATTGTTATCAATATCGTTTTGTATTACCACTCATTTCCTTATTACTGATTAATATCCTCGTTCGAGCGTTCTCAACTTCCGAGTTGTTGTTCTGTCTGTTGTAGCTTTTTTGTTGACGTCGTTAGGAACGTTGTTCCTCATATCCGTTCCTAAGTCTTTCCGTTAATTGTTGTTTTTTCCCTGTTGTTTATTCCCCGTTTGGTTTTAAGGTATCTTTTGTCGATAATACTTTCGATTTCATTTGCGTGAGATATACGCTCTGACTTATTTCTTGTTCCGGATTTAGTGCTAGCTCCTTAGGGATCAAATGTGCCTAAGTAGCTACGTTTAATCACATTTATCTCCCAAGGGGCTAGTACTGAACGTACCGAAATAGTGTAGATGAATCACTGTTTCGCTGTGTTTAGTACTAGCCCCCTCGGGAATCAAATGTTCATAAGTGAATTGGTGATGTCACTAATTCCCTGGTTTCACAATATTACCGACACTTATGATATATATATATATATATATATATATATATATATATATATATATATATATATATATATATATATATATATTTCGCTGGAAAGTTGAAAATTTTCATGGTGCACCTCATTTTAATACCTTTTTTAGTGTTCCACTATATGTAAAAGTTGGAATAATCGAGATTTTGAGATAAAATCCGGTCTATCAATGAATACATCAGTGTTGGTAGTACCAACAAGATGACTTGGAAGTTACCTACATTTGAATTGTGCGTTTTCCTTAAAATACTACAGTTACAAACACTACTAATGTTACTAATGTAAAATTGTAATTGATATGGTGGCATTCATTTATCAGAGTAAATGATAGGTTCTGATTTATATAGTTGACTGTTGAATGCACAGAACCTGGAGGAGGATTTTGCCGTAGAAAGGACAATTGATACTACACAGTCGGAGCTTCAGTTTGATTACACCAAAGAAATTTATAATGAGAGCGTTGATGCATAATTTTCCTTTACCAGAACTGCTCTGAATATTTCAAAGGAGCGAGAAAATAAATGTCACGAAGAATTCGTCAGTTTGCTCGAACTTTTTCAGGTAGATTAAAAATGAAAAAAAAGGTAAAACAAATAAACCAACCTAGCCTGTCCTTCACATTAATGGCGAAAGTAGTCTTTCTTACATAAAAGTACAATGTTTTTCTTTAGTAATCAAGTGTCGCTTCTCACCAGATGACATAAAATAATATACCCACTCTCATCATGCCTGACCTGGAGGCTGTACCCTGCGGGGTACGCTCGGTAAACGTAAGGAGAGTTTGCTCTGGTTAACCAACACTCCTTGCGACAAAAATTAATTAATCTGAGAAAAGGCCTTGAAAATCATATGTACATAATCAACGCATGTTGACACGCTAGGTAGACCAAGCAAGTTTACTTTCCCGAGAGAGAGAGAGACTTGCGAGAGGAGAGAAGGAAGAGAGAGAGAGAGATGGGTCCTTCTCGTCCGTGTGTTTGCTTTCTTGGGACTGAGTCAATTTCAGAGTTGATGGTAATGATACCGAGGCTACGCCAGTTAATATGACAACATGGTCCACCTATTGTAAAATTTTATTAGGTACGTCAACCGTATTAGATGAGTTCAACATGGAACGACTGCCTTTGTTTTTTTATTTATTTTTTATTTTTATTTTATTTTTATTTATTTTTTATTGATTTGCATTTTATCCTTTTTTTCTGTAAACTTGTGTGCTACAAGACCATAATACAAAAACCTTGGACAAATGTTTACATTGCGCAGAAACACTAGTATCAAGTGTACAGAAGCTATAACGCACCGAAGCTCATGTGCGCGTCCTTGCATTCATGTGCTTTGTTGTGAACTTATTAAATCTATTGTTATCATTGTTTAGCAGGAAGTTTGTAATATCATTTAGCAGAAAGATGATTAATTTTTAGCAGAAACATGTGATACCGAGAACATGTGAACGCCATTCCCTGGGAAGGCCGTTGGGAGACGCACCAGATCTAGTCGATTCTGTAAGTAAAACCACTCGTCCCGCGCGTTCCTTTTGAACAAGTTCGTGCAAGACAGAAGTCTATGTAGAGCGCCTCAGCGGCGTGGTTGTTATGGTATTAGCGTCCCACTTCGGTGGTCGCTGGTTCGATTCTCGGCCATTCCATTGAGGAGTGAGAGATGTGTATTTCTGGTGATAGAAGTTCACTCTTGACGTGGTTCGGAAGTCACGTAAAACCGTTGGTCCCGTTGCTGAATAACCACTGGTTCCACGCAACGTAAAAGCACCATACAAACAAACAAAACAGAAGTCTACGTAGCAATGTCCCGTAGGGGAATAGTGTCGTCAGTGCACCTTCCGTGGTGCACTGTAATTATTACTTAAGGTTCTTTGCAGCGTCCGTTCGGCCACTAGCTGCAACCTCTGGTATTCCTTTTACTGTACTTCCATTCGTATTCTCTTTCTTCCTTCTTACATTCCACCCTCTCCTAATTATTGACTCATTGTGCAACTGCGAGCTTTTCTTCCTGTTACATCTTTCAGACCTGGCTGTCAAATTCCCATTCAGAATGATTTCGTAGGTCCCAGCACTTGGTCTTTGGCCTAATTTATGCATTCTAGTATTCTCTATGTAGCAATGTATGTAAGGGGGTTTCAAGCGTTGCTGATAAATTGCTGTAGGAATGTGAAGTCGCTGATGGTTTAGAATTTTTCTGCTTAGAGGATTCCTTTAAGTTCATTTGTTAAGAATGAATAATGTGAAGGGAGTCTTAGGGTTCTAAACTACAAGGATTTACATACAGACTCAGTCAGTTCTGAAATGATTTTATTCTTCTTGTATAATAAGGATTTATAGCAAGTTACTTTTTTTTTTTAAACTTACATGGCTGTGCGCTGTAATCAGCGTTTTGTCCACATTTTTGGATATTTGTTTTACCGTCTGTGAGAATGGACATCTGTTCTGGCAAGGGACTGATGTTCATGCGCATTACCAAAAACTGGATGTTTAGAAAGATATTTGCTGTTTATTTAAAAAAAAATGTAAGCTTTTGCTAGAATATAGCAAAAATCATTTTTTTTAAAGTATCGTTCTAAAATCACACTTGAATCTACTGCAATCATTCGTCCATAAAATATATTGATTATACACTCACGATGCATACGAGAGAGAGAGAGAGAGAGAGAGAGAAATGAAATAAGAACATGATTAGATAAGGTATCGTGTAGGAAATTATTGCAAAAAAGGAAGAATAGGGAGAAGGAACATTACACGCCCACGCTATCAATTTTTAGGTATCTTGTTTATGACGCAATGAAAATTTTAAACTAATTAATTTCACCAAACGCCTTCCCCGTAGCAGGGTCGCGCCGTCCGTGCATGGTACACGGTAGGCATTACTTTACGTTCATTGCAGCGTCTTTCGACCCTCCCCCCTCCCCATAGTAACATCCATTCTTTTTACTATAGCTTCATTCACATTCTCTTTCATCCATCTTACTTTCCATCCCCTTCTAACAGTCGTTTCATAGTGCAACTGCGAGGTTTCCTCCTGTTAAACCTTTCAAATCTTTACTCTCACTCAATTTCCCTTGCAGCGCTGAATGACCTCATAGATCCCAGCGCTTGGCTGGTCACCAGAAAACCAGCCCGTATCGTTTTAAATATCCTTTTGTTTTTTGCTGAAGAATCATATTTCTTCATTCATCTTCAGTTTTTCTTTTATTCAGTGTATATTTAAAGTTTTGAGACATTACATTTATCACTGCCTTTTAAAGGTCACGATTGAGCAAGGTTAATAACTTGAAATTTTGGGCCTTCATTTGTAAGTATTTGTGGGGAAAGAAATTTTGTGTGCAATGGAAAAATTTTCTGGAATATTCAGTAAGAGCGCGGAAGAGCAAGGAGGTTTATTTTATCTCCTTGCGGAAGAGATGTTTGTCATTAGCTTGACCACCGTTTTCTTTTATCCGTTTTCAGTGGAGAACGAGATTGACTCGTTCAGTTCATCTTGTTAATATTATTTCTTTTGTTTGATCCTATATATAAGATTTAACGAGTCTTCAGTGTTTTATATATATATATATATATATATATATATATATATATATATATATATATATATATATTATATATATATATATATATATATATATATATATATATGATTGATTTATATTATTTTTCTTTTGCTGGTAGAGATGTTCTACACTTAGGTATATTGAGTATCTAGAGGCCCATGGAATACCCTTATTATCTACGAATAATATCTATAAATTTAAATAATGAATAAAAAGATTTTATTAATAAGAAAATGAAATTAAATGTTTCTGTTTTTAACCCCCGAATAATTTTATTTTTCACCATGAATACCCAGATGGGAAAATCCCGTAATAGATAGTCCCCCAGATGCTGAAGCCTTGCCGAGGATGGGGGCTTAGGGTTCAGCAGCTGGGCCTGATGCCTGGTGGGAACTACTTTCTCGCTGGGCCTTGGTGCCCAGCTGTTGATCCAACTAAATAAGTCAGCTCTTTTTCTTTTACTAAAACTTTTCATCCTTTCCTCTGCTTCCTCCCCCCCTATAAGATAAAATAGCCTTTTATGTTGTTATGACTTTTGGATTGGTTTTGGACATGATTTGGACTTACTCATTGGATTTGGTGGAGGGTGAGGATGGTTGGCATGCCACCTCACCCGTAGAACTCGAGTACCTAACGTGGTCGAGCGAGGGGAAAGTTTAGATGTCAAACCCTGCTCTTAGTGCTGGGTCTGATCTCGACGGACATCATGACGCCTTAAGGCACTGAGGGTGGGGTGTATATCTGGGTGGTACCCCTAGGGCAGCCTGTATGGGATAACACTGTCCTCTAAATGTGGCTCCATGGTGGGTGGGGGGCTACCTGGACGAATCATAAATCCTTCGTCTTATGGCGACATTACTTAGATCTTTAGTTGACGACTTAGGCAAGAATAAGGACAAGGAAAAACCTGGTAATTCCTCCATTGTAACTTTGGAGCCTTTTTCAAATGAGCTCCTTGTTACAAACATTCTGCATGTGAAACCAGTCCCTTTAGACTGGAATTATGACACGATATATAATGAATTTTGTAAATTGGGAACATCAAAGAATTAAGAAATAAACTTGGCAATAATTATGGTTTTTTTTGAATTCTGGATAGTTTTCAACTCTGAATCGGAAGCTCACAGAGCCTTTAGAGAATTTAGGTCAGATTCTATGAGTGTTGGACTTGTAGAGGCAGAAGAGGTCCCTAGAAATCTTGACATTTATAAACCACCAAATGAAATAAAAGATCCTAATAGAATAAGTAAAATCTCCAGATCTCCAGACCCAGCTAAGTAGTTAATTATCTCAACACATGGTGAGAGAGGCAACCTCTTCAAGGTGAAAAGGTTGGTAAGCCAGAAGATCGGCAATGTTGGGAGCCCAGAAGTATCTCGCTTTGGGCGTAATAGTTTTTTAGTTCATACCAAGACCAATGTTCAGTCGGTAATGCTACTAAATTTGAAGCTTGATCCTGAGGGTATGGTAAAAGAGGTAAAACCTCACTATAATTTTTAGTTACGCGAAGGGTGTTATCTTTAATGAAGATTTACATGAAATGGATGAGGAGGAAATTTGGATATGTGTCCAGACGTGGTTTGGAAGGTTTTTAAAGTGCCCCGCTCAATCGATGCTTATTTTAACATTTATAAATTCTTTCCTGCCATCTGAAATTATTCTTGACAGTGAAATCTTGAAAGTTCGTCCTTATAGACCGAGAGTGCTCCAGTGCTTTAAATGTTTTGGTTTTGGACACTCCTCTAATGTTTGTACCAGAAATAAACTCTGTGAAATCGTGTGGCCAGCCTGAGCACGAGGAATGTTCTGGACCGGAATAAGTGCATAAACTGTAAGGGTGAACATCGAGCCCGTGATAAGAAATGTAGTGAATTAAAAAAAGAACAAGAGGCATTACTAAAATCTATTGCTGAACATATCATGTGGGACAGGCCAAAAAGCTGTTGGGCAGGAAATCCTATTCGGATGCCTTGAAGGCACAACAATTGAGTACTGCTTCTTCTAGTGCCCCTTCTGGTGGGGCTCCCCGGTGCCCCGCTGGTGGGGTTTTCCACACCCCCTCTAGTGGGACACCCCGTGCCCCCTCTGTTGGGGCTTCCCGTGCCCCACCTGGTGGGACCTCCCATGCCCCCCCTGGTGGGGCCACACGTGGCCCCCCAGGTGGGGCTTCCCCGTGCCCCTCCTGGTGGGGTTTCCCATGTTGCAGAGACTCTGGTTAAGCCAGGGGACCCTGTTGATTCTAGGGTTCAAACCAGATCTCAGGATGACGACGACTTCTCTGTGTCAGGGACATTGCCTGACATTGAGCCCTTACCTGATCCTGACGTTACAGTGCACCGTGGAGATGACGGTGAGGAGATTGAGGCCCTCCTTATTCGTCAGAAGAGGTCCCTTTCTCCCTCTTCGCCTCATTCACGGTCATTCAGATATCAAAGGAAAAACAAAAGCAAAACTGAAAGGGCAAGTGAAGGCCCTTCATCAAAAAGACCTGTAACACCTAGATCTAGATCTAGTAGTACTGGTAAAGCTGATAAGATATCTCTCACCAGGACACAGATTCCTAAATTAGCAGAGAATTTTAAGATCCCTTCCTCTAAATAATGGCTCTCATGCAGTGGAACATCCGTGGCTTTATATCAAATAGAGAGCAAGTTCGGGTTCTGTTTTAAGGAACATGATTTATCTGCGATGTGTCTACAAGAGACAAAGTTGGGAGAGCACACACCCAATGTGGGTTTTAATTATTCCTTTCACAGGTCTTCACCCCTGATAGGTGTACGTGCTCAGGGAGGCACAGGCATCATAGTCCGCAAGTCTGTTAATCACAGGGTTGTTCAGTTGAACACTGTGTTGCAGGCTTGTGCAGTCCAAATTTTTAATTATAAATGGATCACAATTTGCTCTCTCTACCTTGATCCATCATTAGAAAATAGATTACAGGATGCTCAGGGTAATCCCCGCCAGCTAGAATTAAACGACCTACAGACACTGATAGACAGCTTCCTCCTAAACCCTTTCATTCTGATGGGGGATTTTAATGCCAAGCACACCCTCTGGGGAGAGCCAAACTGCGACCGCTGGGGTTTAATAATAGAACAGCTGCTTGACTTGAATGACATCACTTTAATGAATGATGGTTCCCCTACAAGACATGATGTTTTTTCATAATACTGATTCAGCCATTGACCTCACTATCTGCTCTTCGTCTTTGAGGTTAGATTACCAGTGGGTAGTAAACCAGAATGATCATGGCAGTGATCATTGGCCCATTCACTTAAAGTATATAAAAATATTCCATCTCCATGTTTACCAAAATGGAAGGTAGGGGAGGCTGACTGGGGATTATTCAAAAAATCTACTGAAATTGATCAAGAGATAAATGATTTTCAGAGCCCAACATCTGCTTATGAGTATTTAATCAGTATATTGTTGTGTGGTGCCATGCTGTCTATTCCTCGAACTTCTGGTAAACCTCGGCGTCCTTTAGTACCTTGGTGGAGTGAGCATGCGCATTCGAGCCGAAAGATAAACTAGAACTTGCTACAAGAGATATCGTAGATACCCTTGCTTGGTAAATAAAATTATCTATAAAAGAGCTCTTGCTAAGCAAAAGAAAACATTTAAGCAAGCAAAGAGGGAATCGTTTATCAGATATATAAGTGAATTAAAATATGATTCGCCGATGTCATTAGTCTGGAACAGAATCCGAAAGCTGCAAGGGAAATTTTCTCCACCTCCCTTGCCTATATTGAAAATTGATGGCTTCCTCATATCTGATTCTGGAGAAGTTGCAGAAACCTTTGGTAGGCATTTCTCCAGTATATCTAGTGCCCTACATTACTCTCCTGCATTCAGGAATATTAGGGACGGTACCACGGTTGTTCCTGCTGTTAGTATAATCTTCCTTTCACCATGAAAGAGTTAGATCATGCAATCTCGTTATCTTCCCCAACATCTCCTGGTGAAGATGATATACTCTACTCAATGATTTTTAATTTGCCTAGAAGTACAAAACAATTTCTTTTAGACATTTTAAACAGTTTTTGGCTTTCAGGAACTTCACCAGAGTCTTGGAAGATATCGATTATTGTACCGGTTTTAAAACCTTTTAAAGATTCCTTCCTTCCTAAGAACTATAGGCCAATTGCTCTAACCAGTTGTGTTAGCAAGATTTATGAGAGGATGGTCAATGCTCGACTTGTGTGGCATTTGGATTCAAAGAATCTTTTATCTAATCGGCAGTTTGGCTTTAGGAAAAATAGAAGTACTTCTGACCCTTTGATGTTCCTTACTCGGGAGATACAGAATGCTTTTGCTGTGCAAAACCAGACTGTTGCAGTGTTCTTTGACCTAGAAAAAGCCTACGACACTACCTGGCGAGGGGTATCCTTATGCAACTTGTTGAGTGGGGTGTTGTGGGTAATTTGTTCTATTGTCTTAAAGATTTTTTGACAGAACGTTACCTGAAAGTAGAGTGGCTCTTACATTTCTTCTGCCTACCCTCAAGAAGAAGGGTTACCTCAGGGAAGCGTCCTTAGTCCAACACTCTTTAATGTAGCTGTCAACGGCCTATCTAGAACAAGTTCCTGTCGGGGTGCTGTGGTCTGGCCTTTGCTGATGATTATGCAATAATCTGTAGTAAGTCTACAGCTGTCGAAGCTTGTCAAAATGATTCAGACTGCTATTAATGCTTCAACATCATGGGCCAGTACTAAATGGGTTTCAAATTTTCAGCAGAAAAAACCAAAGCTATAAGATTTTGTCGATTAAGAAGAATGGAAGAGATCCCTACACTGTTTTTAAATGATTCGATTTTACCTTATGAAGATAGCATTAAGTATCTAGGTGTTACATTTGATAAAAAATTAACTTTACTCAACATGTTAATGAAGTTGTATGTAACGTGAAGGTTCGTCTTAATATTCTTAAAGTCTTGTCTAATTTTAATTGGGGGGAGGGGCAGATCGAATCACCCTCTTGAGGATGTATCATTTTGGTTTTATGCCTAAGCAAAATTGATTATGGTTGCCAAGTTTATGGTTGTGCGTGCAAGACAACACTGCAGAAATTAGATGTTGTCCATAATATGGCTTTACGTATTTGTACGGGAGCCTATAGAACTTCACCAGTAGAAAGCCTATACGTTGAGTCAGGTTTTCCCCCACTTATGTATCCGTAGGGGAAAGGAATTGGGCTTGAGAGTCATATCAAGAGTTACTTACGTCAAAGCTGAACCCCAACTATAAGTACGTTAGAGAACCATCTGATAGAGCCCCAAATAGACCCTAGACTGCAAAGCCGCTTGAAGTTCGAACTAGCCAGCTCTGCCAGGGAGTGGGATTACTACCCCCTGCAGTAGCTGAAATTTCGCCCTCAAAGTTTCCTCCGTGGAATAGGCCACTCATAGAAATCTGCCCAATTAGGTAAAGCAGGAGCAACAGTTTCTGGTGATCAGTTGAGGGCAAGTTTCTTGGATCATGCTTCTGAACATGGTGATTCTCATCATATATATACTGATGGCTCGAAGGGTTCTGATGGTGTTGGTTGCTCTGTAGTGACTAGTGATAATATAATTAAAAAGAAGCTTCCATCTAATTCCTCTGTTTTTACAGCTGAACTGCTGGCAGTTTTGACTGCTCTTAAATATGTTTTTTATAGTTCTTGTACTAACAAGGTTTTTACCATTTTTACCGACTCTTTGAGTGTTTTATCTTCTCTCAAAAGCCTAGTCTCTTGCCACCCTTTAGTACAAGATTGGTTTTATCTTTTAATTAATAGAGCGGATTTTCTGTTAGGTTTTGTTGGGCTCCGTCCCATGTTGGAATTATTGGGAATGAGCGAGCCGACGCTGCTGCTAAGGCTGCAACTAGGCTTAGGCACATTTCCAACATGGGCGTCCCTGTTTCAGATTTTAAAAGTACCATTCGATTTTATTGTAGAGAACCAGTGGCAGGCCCACTGGTCTACTTTAGATAATAATCTTAAATAAAGTCGATTAGGCCTTCTGTTCATCCTTGGCCTCATAGCCGGATGGATAGAAGGTCTGAGATAGTTTTAACTAGATTACGTATTGGCCACACTAAATATACTCACGGGTATCTAATGATGAGTGGAGCGGATAGGCAGGTTCCTCGCTGTTCCACCTGTCATGTGGATTTGACTGTGGTGCATATTTTGGTGGAGTGCCCTCATTTTGAAACCAAACGTAGAGCTTGTTTTGCTGGCAAATAAGTCTCTTGGCGTATTTTAGGTGAAGGTGCTCAGGCAGAGCAAATTATGACATTTTTAAAAAATATTGGTCTTTTTTAGATTTTAATTTTTCTCTTAATTGTTTTAGGCTTCTTGTTTGGTTTTTATGAATGAATGATTTGTATGTTAATCGGTTGTGTGTATGTTTGTTTGTACGACAGTGACTTTTATTCTTAAAGATATATGCGCTGAATGGCCCCTCGGCTCCGGCGCTTGGCTATGTGCCAAAAATTTTATAATCTAATCTAATCTCCGTAATAGATAGTTCATGTAGATGTAGCTGTTGCTGAATGTATGGCTACGCAGAAACAGGTTAACACATGAACAATAAGGTACGCATGATATCAATTTTTTTTTTCTGAATCGACTTCAATGCTCCCATTTTTTTTTAAATTTAATGCCACGATTGCTAAAGAAAGAGAGGTACAGAATAATAATAATTTAAAATAATGTGTAATCATTGGGTAGGTATTTGCGTTATTAAGCACCGGCTGCTTGTATGATTTAGATGAATTTGATTATTAGTACCTTGGTAATCCTCAAAGTGCCAACAGCGTCGACTACAGTGCTCCCATTTTTCAAAAGTTAACCTTTGTCGCTTTTGCGAAAGGAAGGGAATTTTACTAGAATAATTATGGTTTCATTTAGAAACGAAAGGAGTGAAGTATTTGTTTTTAAATCATCTTTATTTTTGTTTTAGTTTTCTGTAAAAGAAAACTATTGAGAAGGCTTTGTCTGTCTGTCCGTACGTTTTCTGGCCTCCCTCAGATCGTTAAAACTACTGAGGCTAGAGGACTGCAACTTGTCATGTTGATCATACACCCTTTAATCATCCAACACCCAATTGCAGCCCTCTAGCCTCAGTAGTATTTTATTTACAGTTAAAGTTATCCATGATTGAGCGTCTGGCAGCAAAATAGGACATCCCACCACCGGGCCGTAGTTAACGTTTCATGAGCCTCGGCTCGTACAGTATTATACTGCCACCACTGAAAGAAAGGTCAATTTTTGTTGCCCTTGGTTATACGCTATACAGAAAACTCGATTGTCCCGACGAAACTTCAGCACATATTTTACTTGTTAAGTATTGTTTTTATACTAAATGACCATATCGAAAAATATTATTGTAGAAATGTGCCAAAATCCATCACCCAGTTGTCTGACATTTTCCTCGTAACATTGTCGTGGATAAAACCTTCCATTTTGCGCCCACCCAGCACTTAGAAGCATATGAAAATTCAATGCCTTTTCAAGTGCCAGGTCAGGGATAGTCAGGATTAACCCTCCGATTAACAGGACACTGATTTTGAACGTCGATGGAAATCATCAGCCGGTTTTTGTTGGTCGCATAAAGGTGGACATGAACTTCAGAAGCAGATTGCTCTCTCTCTCTCTCTCTCTCTCTCTCTCTCTCTCTCTCTCTCTCTCTCTCTCATACATGCGTACAATTTCTCTTCCTCTCTCATTATATAAGCATTCAATCATCCTCTCTCTCCTCTCTCTCTCTCTCTCTCTCTCTCTCTCTCTTATACATGGGTACAATCTCTCTTCCTCTCTATTTGATATATGCATCCGCGCGCCCCCCTCTCTCTCTCTCATACATGCGTACAATTTCCCTTCATCTCTAATGATATGCATTCAATCATCCCCCCCCCTTCCCTCTCTCTCTCTCTCTCTCTCTCTCTCTCTCTCTCTCTCTCTCTCTCTCTCTCATACATGCGTACAATTTCCCTTCATCTCTAATTGATATATGCATTCAATCATCCCCCCCCTCTCTCTCTCTCTCTCTCTCTCTCTCTCTCTCTCTCTCTCTATCATCATGCGTAACAATTTACCCTTCATCTCTAATTGATATATGCATTCAATCATCCCCCCCCTCTCTCTCTCTCTCTCTCTCTCTCTCTCTCTCTCTCTCTCTCTCTCTCTCTCTCTCAAATACATGCAATAAATCGCAAGGGGTTATCAGTTTATCGATTTCACTCGTGTGTCATATATTTCTTTATTTAGAATTACATAAAATACATAAATTTATTTATCACTAAAGAAATCATGAGGAGGATAATCGGTAGCATTTTTATCCAATTTGAAGGAATTGTTATTAAGCAACGTACCGAGACCACTGAGTCACAGTGAATGAAAACATTGAAAATCATGGCGATTTCAGTCTTACAGATAATTTTCATCTTTGAAAGACCCAGTGACTATCCACGTTTTTTTTCTCATTCATTTTGCGTCAGTGACAGACAGAGCTTTATTCTGAGGGTAAATAATTTTAAAGATAATATTTTTGGCTTGTGTATTCGCACAATTTTCTTTCTTTCTCTCTTTTTAACTGCATTCGGCAATACTATAACAATCGACCAGTAAGTTACTCCTTCACGCAGAGTGACGTCACTACGCATTAGTTTTCAAAGTTTATCACCCTAGCGTAGACCGTACCATGATACGCCCTTTCCAGGTGGGTTTGAGCGCACGAAAGTTGCCGAATCATGGTCGGTTGCCGTTTGAGTCGGGTTGCTTTAATATCCTGCTTGATTTTACGTCCTCTGTGCTTGCGCGCCATCCGTTCTATATACTAATATTCTGTACGACTTCCAGGGGGACATTTATAATGATTTAATTTCTACATTTTGATACGAGTATCGCTCGAAGTCGTTGACGAGGAGCAAACTACTGCACATTGCGGTCTCTAGGCGTAATCCAGTTGGAAAGTTCGGGGTCGAAATGCATTTCGACATGAATATTTGAAGGAACTCCTGCACGCCATTGTTGTCACGCATCTGTGTTCCTGTTAACGGCCGCAAAGCAGCCACCTTTCCCCACTAGATCGTAGTCATCGTCCAGGTTGAACAGTACTTTCGTAAAGCAGAAACTGCGAAAGAGAAAGGAAAAATTAAAAAAGGAAAAAAGAAAAAGGGAGGAGAAGTCAGTTTATTCGGTTCCCACAGAGTATCAAGCATCTATTCCCTCGGGTGATGACAGACCCAGCTTTTAAAGCTCGATAGGTCATAAGGCTTTGGAAACCGGAAGGTGAGAGGCTCTTTTTGTTGGCCAAGGGAAATATGAGGCTACTGGAGTGACATGTTTAATACAAGGACGGCATACGGACACCTGCTATTAGGGAAAGTGAAAGGACGTCCAGTACTAGATAAGGAAAAAGGGTTATATATACTCATATAAGGACAAAATGAACTATGTATTAGAGAAAGTGAAAGGACGTCCAGTACTAGATAAGGAAAAAGGGTTATATATACTCATATAAGGACTAAATGAACTTGGTTTTGGAGAATATTAAAGGACACCTTAAGCAAAAAGACAAAAGAACGTCTAATGCGTGAGAAAGAGAAAGGGACACCGGAAACAAGAGAGATAAAAAGGAATAACTAACCTAGGAAGTGGGAGAGGTCATTTAAAGTAAGAGAAAGTCGAAAAAGTACTTGAAACTAAAAGAGAAAAGGTACACAAACGAAATTTACATAATGATACTTTAAACAGAAAAGGCAAAGGGCCACTAAAACAAGAAAATACGGAAAAATGAGTAAACGGGCAACCAAACAGCGGGCAAGAAAGAAGAGACAACGGCGATGTGGAAAAGAGCCATAAAATGAAGTCCTCGTAGGTGGATAGTGCCGTTAGGCCGTTAGTGCACCTCATGCAGTGCACTGTAGGCGTTACTGAAGGTTCTTTGCAGCGTGCCTTCGGCCCCTAGCTGCAACCCCTTTCGTTCCCTTTACTGTATCTCCTTTCATATTCTCTTCCATCTTACTATCCACCCTCTCCTAACAATACAATTCATTCATAGTGCAACTGCAAGGTTTTCTCATGTTGTACATTTCAAACTATTTGCTGTCAATTTCCGTTTCAGCGCTGAATGACCTCATAGGTCCCGGTGCTTGGCCTTTAGCCTAAATGCTATATTCAATCACTCATTAAAATGAAATGGAGGAAACTGAAATCTGAAAGAGGTCACTGAAAGGTCAAGAAGCAACGAAGTGACCTTCATCGAGAACAAGACCGAAGGAGACTCGCAAAGGAGGGAATGGCCGAAAAGCATCTTTTGAATTCATGGTTTCACGGTGGAATGATCTCGTCCCATTTACCCCTTAGGGTGCACTGTCGGCATTACTTAAGGCTCCTAGCTGCAACCTCTTTCATTCCTTTTACTGTACCTCCATTCATATTCTCGTCTTTCATCTGACTTTCCAATTGTTTCTCAGTGTAAATTGCGAGTTTATCTTGTTACAGCTTTCAAATATTTTTACTGTCAATTTCCTTTTTAGTGCTGAATGACCTCATAGGTCCCAACGCTTGGCTTTTGGCCTAAATTCTAAATTCCAATCTTATCTGGTCACATTTAAGATCTGAAAAAAAAAAAAAAAAAAAAAGTGTTAAAACGTTATTCATGTGCTTTCGAAGACATGGAGTATATGCAAAACGAACAGTTAATATTAAAATTTTTTTATGGTTTAATGATCACGTTTTTAGGCCACTGTACTTTATCTAAATCTTGTCATCGTATGAACAGTAGTAACCCTCCCTCCCCCCCTCCCCCCCTCCTCTTCTCTCACCCTCTCTTCCTCTCCTCTCTCTCTCTACTCTCTCTCGTCTCTCTCCTCTCTCTCTCTCTCTCTCTCTCTCTCTCTTCATATGCACTTCAAGCACATCAGTGAAGCAACGAAAAGCAAAAACGCAAACTGCTCACTGCCATCGTGTTCAAAAGAGCTAAATCTGAACGCGGTTCTCGGACGTTTCGCTTTGACAAGATGGCGTTGACGTCATGAAAGGTCAAAGACTAATGACTTATTAATCAAAGAATCTAGCGTCATTCATTAGCGTTGCTTAATAATAAATTTCTAAGCTCCTCACGCTTTACACATGAGAAGTAAGAGAAGTCTGCTACAATGTAGACGATTCAATTTCTTATATCAACGACAGACGTAATACTACTGCGGCACGTAACTATGAGGGATTTTGTCCCTTAAGATGTATTATTTCAGTTAATTATGTTTTTGTTCATTGGATAAAAAATATAGAGGTATATTCGAAGTTTTTTTCATTTTATTTATTTATTTTTTCAAAACTGTGATGCGTTGCTGCTGTGTATGTTAACAGCATCTCTTGGGGAAATACCACTATCATGCGAGAACTATGAACTTTCGAATATTTAATTATGGAAAGTAGCTGCTCTTGTGGTTCAAACCTAACAGACAAAAAGACCATTTTTATACATTTACTCTTAAATGTCGCTAAAACTAGTCTAAATCGTCATTGTGATAAAGTACACTTATCTTGGTGCTTGTGACAGAGGTGTAGGGGAATGCCGTCACAGGCATTACTTAAGGTTCTTTGCAGCGTGCTTCCGTTCCTTTTACTGTACCTTCTTTCATATTCTCTTTCTTCCATCTTACTTTCCACCCCCTCCTAACAATTGCTTCATTGTGCAACTGCAGGTTTTCCTCCAGTTACACCTGTCAACCATTTTACTGTCAGTTTCCATTTCAGCGTTGAATGGCCTCATAGGTCCCAGTGCTTGGCCTTTGACCTAAGTTCCATATTCAAATTGAAATTGTGACAGACATATGATATGCTGAGCTCTTCGTGTTTGGTTAATAGTTTGGGAATGATTTCGAATAAAATAAGTAGTGTCATAGCATGTACAATTGAGAAGAATGTTCCTTTAATTAGCAATACCTTTATCTAGCAGTGGTGAACTTGAAAAAGCTATATTAGTGAACCTAATCTGCACAGGCCATTCGTCGTGGCCTCATATTAAACTTCTGCCCTTATTTTTCAGTCAAGAAATTAGCGGTAAGCGTCTCATGTCCCCCAGAAAGGATTTGGATTTTGCCGTTAGCCCCCTGCAGGAACCTGTGAGTTAGATTTGAATGTATCGTGCGTTTTCTATTTGACTGTAAGGTGAAGCAGGTAATGTACTTCCATAAGAGTATTGCAAGGATTCTTATATATATATATATATATATATATATATATATATATATATATATATATATATATATATATATATATATATATTTATATATTATATACGTACTATGTACGTATGTATGCATGATGTATGTAATATAATATATATTATATATATATATATATATAGATATATATATATATATATATATATATATATATATATATATATATATATATAGTCGATGAAATAGTCAGGGAGAAGACAGTAGTACCAAAAATTTATGAAAGTTTATAATGCATGTGACCGTATGAGGTTGAGGGTTGGGATCCAAGGAATGATTGCGTAGTTTCGGGATGATATTTCAGCGGTGGCTGGAAGTAGAGAAATCATGATTTCATCCTGCGATCTGTTATTTTTAGCGAACAATCGATACACTAACTTGATCTGAATCCAGTGAGGTAGGTTGGTCGTACCACAGGGACAGTAGTATTAGTCAGGAATCTAATTTGGAAAAACTGGCGTATGCTCTTTTTTCTCTCTCCATGTGTGTATATATATATATATATATATATATATTATATATATATATATATATAATGTATAATATAATGTATATGTATGTATATAAATTATGTAAATGTATATGCATATACATTTTTTCACCTTTCGGGTTTATGTGTGCAAATATGTATATATATATAAATATATGTATATATATGTGTGTATATATATATATATATATATATATATATATATATATATATATATATATATGTTATATGGAAAATGTCTGTTTGTTTGTATGAACGCTGCACAAAACCGCATTTCTTGACCAATTTTGATGAAATTTTTACCATAGACTGCCCTCCCCCCAAGGAAGGTTTTAGTCAAAATCCGAAATTCGAGGACCGTTTCTAAGGGGCTCATAATCCCTCCTTTTTTCTTTTATTTTTTTTAACCCCATCATTTTTACAAATCCACATTTGTTGACCGATTTTAATGAGATTTTTACTATTGACTCCCCTTCCCCCGTCTAGAGCACCAGCGGGGTTGGAGGTGGCAAGGGATTCTCAGAAATGGGGCTGTTTCTGACCACATACTTAGTAACTTGATGAGTTTATCATACCTAATTTCGGTATATTCATGAATTACTATTGGGAAAAGAATACTGTTGGGTAAAATGTCATTGGCACCAAAGGGAGTGGGGGTAGAGAAGGGGGTGACAGAAAGAAAATGAGAGAGAGAGAGAGAGAGAGAGAGAGAGTAGAGGGGGTGTTAAAGAGGAGAAAGGAAAAAAGACAGGTAGAGAGAGAGAGAGATTAGAGATGGTGTCAGGGAAAAGAAAGAGGGAAAGAGACAGGAAGGGTTGGAGAGAGATAAAGTTAACAATTGTCATTTAGAGTTATCCCGGGCTGCGCCGGGTTGGCTATCTGTGTAAAAATAACCTTGAAATGTCTAAAATTTTGCCAAATTGGTAATCGTTGAAAATTGGAGTATTATCGACGGTTCAGGAGATTTTTTGTTCTTGTATGCACTTGGAATCTTGATACAGATATTTTGAATGGATTCCTAATAAAGTGTCGGTGATGATAAATCGTACCCAACTGATGCATACGTCGTGTAGATAGATGTAGAATCAGTATTTCCAATTAACAGATAGATTGTTCACACGTGTTTGGTGTTTTCTGAATTTCACTCTATCTTAGCTGCTCTCGTGTTACAACTTTGCCGCCTGTATTTTCCTTCGTGTGTTTTTCCATATGCCATTTGGCGAAGTGAAGCTTAGCTGCAATAATTTTTCTAACTATTCGTCTAGCGCCATTTATTTTTAAAAGACGATATTCTTAATGCGCTGAATGACCTCGTAGGTCCCAGTGCTTGGCCTTTGGCCTAAATTCTGTATTCAGCACTGTCCTATGGACTAAATTCTATATTCAATTCACTTCGATATTCTTAATTAGCTTATCGGTCACAAGGTCTTTAAAGAAAGATAAGCGATAGTTTAAGTCGGTAAAATTTAATGTTAAATTTTACCGACCTTAATTTAACTAGAATATAACAGGCGTTAATTTAACTAGACTATGACTGGCGGTAATTTAACTTTAATAATCTAAATGAAGTTAATTTAACTTAATTTGACTGACGTTAATTTATCGGTAATTCTACTAACAATAATGAACGTAAATTTTACTTTCGCCAATTTAACGTTAATTTTACTGACGTTAATTTTTGTATGTCTTGGTTTATCGAATTTATTACAAGTAAACTGGATTAGTTTAATCCCTGAGTGTTACAGAATACACCGTGAAAACTGCTTTGGTGTAAACAGGAAATACCGGTAACTCAGATCTGTGGAAAAAAGGTTAATTTAACGTTAATTTTACAGACGTTGATTTAACGTTAATTTTACTGGCTTTGATTTTACGTTAGATTTTAGCGTTCTTATTTTTCCACGTGTTTACGAGATAAGCCTGAAGCATTTAACTTGACGTTGTGTCCCCTTTCAAAACGGAGTGTTTTTGAGTTTACATGGGAGTTATTTTTTTTTATTCCTTCACAACTGCTTCCAAACATTCTCTGACAGGACGGGCAAAAACGTTCCCAATACCCAGACTAATTTCATTGGATAAATCCTATTACTTGAGAAACAAAAGATATCCAAAAGCTACGAGGTGTCTCGCAGCCACCCTTCTTTTTTTTTCTCTCTCTCTCTCTCTCTTTCTTTTGACTATTGTGAATTCCGTTGAAGGGAGAAATGTTTTGTTTCTGTGAAAAGGGGATCTCTCCGTAACATGCCGACTGGCAAAAGGGTTTGTTTGTACATACATATTGCAGATTTCACTCTTGAATCTAACCTCGAATAATAGTAGGATATTAAGTATCTTCAAGTAAATGTGTTCTTCACTCACATGGTTTTAGCCTTTAGATGGAAAACACTTACGTATATGTATGATTTCTCCGGCTCCTGAATTTTACCCTTCCTTGTTAAGTTTAGTATATCTTAGTTTAACCAGACCACTGAACTGATTAATAGTTCTCTTAGGGCTGGGCGGAAGGATTAGGTATTTTTACGTGGCTAGGAACCAATTGGTCACTTAGCAAAGGGACCTACGGCTTATTGTGGGATGCGAACCACATTATATCGTGAAATGAATTTCTAATCACCAGAAATTAATTCCATTGATCCCACGTTGGCAGAGAGTGTGTGAACTTCGGCTACTAAATCGGCAGGTGAGCATGTAACCCTCTCGTCCAACGAGGAACTAAAACTCTCTCTCTTGTATACACTGAAAGAATGAATTTCCACTATCCGAAATGTTACATTTTACCGGTATGACAGTTGTTGCAGATTGAGATAGCCTTATGCCTGCTCGTTCACTTGCTCGCGGAGCAAAATGGAAAAATCTAACATAACTGCCGAAGGAGTGTTTTTGAAGAAATTGTCATTCTGATGTAAAAGGATTACAAATGCCCTTTTAACCGCCTGGTACCCCTCAGTAAGAGCGACAGATGTCCCAGCGAGCGATTTGAAAGCTGGGAATGGTATTACCTCCGTTATAGATAAGAACGGGTGCCGTAGATGTTGCTAGAAAAGAAAAAAAAGCTCTGCAGCTGCGAAGGTTTTTGCCTTTTATGTATTTATTTTTTATTCTATCCGTATCCTACTTTCCAGCTAATATAACGTGACTCCCTTTTAATTCTCCTCTTTCGTTCAAGAGCAAAGTTTTCATCTCGTTCAAGAGCAAACCCTTCAGGCGAACCCCGGGAGTCCAGACAGTGATTCAGCACTTTTGTTAATCTCTGTAATCAAAGAGAAGGTAGAGACAGCAATTCCTAATTGTAGAGATGCCACGAAAGCCTGAGTAAGGCCGAGTGGTGGGAGAGGATAGCCCGGACTGGACGATGAGAAGTCTAAACATGAAGTTTAATATCCACAGACCATTGGGGGTTTTCACACTTGGGAAAATAAAGTGGTATGGCTGTTCGATCTTCAGACTCCTCTCCAACTTGATTGACCAGTGGGTCTGCGACCTTCATGTGGGACGAGGTCATCTCTGGTGCCATGTGCCTTTCATAGTCTTATTTAAGTTTCCGTGTTTGATTGGTATACTTTCACCCACTTCCTTTTCTTTAACGTTTATTTTTTATTTTTTATTTCTGTCATATGTGTATTTATATTTTGGTAATTATGTGGTTTCTGTTTATTGATATTTTCGCAGTGTTTTCCTCATTTTTTACGCATGGGTATTTCGTTTTGTGTAAGCTTCTTAAACAAGTTCACGAGCTTTCGTCTTGCTCCATAAAATTTAGGGCTTATTGTGCATAATGATGATAATGAAAATAATAATAATAATCTTACTATAATGGGCGTTATGTCTGTCCGTCCGTCCGTCTGTCATTCAATCACGGCCAAAAGTCTGGTCCGATGGGCATGAAACTTGACAGGGTTATAGTGGGGACTCCTAAGATGGTTTATAATGGGGTTTCATCCTACCTCCCCGGCCTCCGAAGGGGGTGGGGGTGAGAAGGGATTCCCTGAAACGGAGGTGGCTCTGCCCGTGAAACGGGGCTGGTCATGCCCGTAGACTTGGTTGCGTTACGAATTTATCATATATCAAATGCTCTCCAATCTCTTGCACCGAGTCCAAGTCGTTAGTCGTGCATCAAATTGGCTAACGCTGAAATATAGTGGTAAATGGCTTTTTCAGTCTCTCCGCTTTTCTTTTTCTTTTTTGAGTTTTTCGAATATCAAAGGAGTATTATTGCTAGTAATAATAATGATAATAATATGTTCTATTTATGGTAGAAAATTGTACAATTACTGATTTGAAAATTTTTTTTTTTTTTTTTTTTTTTTTTTTTTTTTTTTTTTTTTTTTTTTTTTTTTACTCAGCCGTGGTTTTATTGAAAAAAAGTTGATAAGCGTCACATTTGAAATACTAATTCGCCACAGATTCAGTATTCCCATGAAGATGTCCTCCTACGCTGCTGAGCAAAATACCCGCTATGCTTTTAATGATTTGCCAGCAAGGAGTAGCAAGGGCTATTTCTATGATCTTCCAAGTTTCGAGCCTGTATATTGCGTGTCTCGGTGTCATTTTCATGTTTAACCGGTTCTGAAGATATAACTTAGGATTTTTGTAAAAAATTGGTCCTCGAGTTATAAAGCTGATCATTTTGCCAACGATCTGATCTGGTTCGCAATGAAAGAAAACGGACAAACTTTTTCTTATTTTTGGTTCTTAAGTCATGAGTGTCTTTTTCACCATCAGGTCCTCAAGCTACAAAGCTGATTAGCTTTTTTGATCGTCTACTTTTGACTTATAAACCCGAGGAGAGATATAGGAATGTGGAGTGTTCGAGAATATACACAATACGAATTCAAAACTTGCCATGTAGCGTTTCTGAATCAATGGATACGATTTTAAACTCAGTCGTGTGTTTGTTTATGTGTGTGTGTGTGCTTAAAATTTTATATATTCTTGGTAGCCATATCCCTCAGCTGAAACCCTTTCATTCCTTTTGCTGTACCCCCGTTCACTTTCTCTTTCTTTCTCTTTCTTTCATCTTTCGTACCACTCTCTCCTAACAATTGATTGATAGTGCAACTGCAAGGTGTTCCTCCTATTACACATTTCAAACCTTTTGACTGTCAGTTTCCGTTTCAGCGTTGAATGACCTCATAGGCCCCAGCGCTTGAGCGTTAGCCTACATTCTATGTTTAATTCCATATCCTTTGTAGCCACATCCAACATTTTCATGTCTATCTTTACTTCCATTTTTTCCTTGTTTCCGGCCGTAATTTCCTGTTCGTCGATATGTATCTATGTATGAAGGCAGTGAGTACTGTATTTTATACAATGCGAGTGAACTGCGTCGGTCTGATCCCCATGAGTAATCTTTTATGCCAGTATTAGTGAGTTCCGATCAATGTTGCCAATGAATGAGGGTGATATGTTATATTAATGGCGGGTAATTCTGATGTTCACAGCGGCTGCTGGAGTATAAATACGGCCAAAATACTTCCCGTCGTATTTATTGACCCACAACAAAAATGGTAGCATCAGGTTTGGAAAATTTTACATGTATCCGACAGACAAGATAGGACAAAGAGAGGGGCAGCGTGTCCCCATAAAGGATCGGATGCTTCATTCTCGTGCGGGGAGCTAAGAGGAGTTTGTTTGTTTGTTTGTTTTTATGGTGTTTTTACGTTGCATGGAACCAGTGGTTATTCAGCAACGGGACCAACGACTTTACGTGACTTCCGCCCCACGTCGAGTGTGAACTGCTATCACCAGAATTACACTTCTCTGACACCTCAATGGAATGGCCGAGAATCGAAATCGCGACCACCGAGGTGGCAGGCAAAGACCATACCAACCACGCCACTAAGGCGCTCTAAGAGGAGTATCAATCAACATGTGTCTCTTTCTCCTATTTTTTTTAATAGAAAGATTCTCAATCGTTCTTTGAAAACCAATAGTAAATTATGCTTTTGGACAACGCTCGGAGAATCCATTCTTCCCCTTATATTTAAAAGGCTTTAGAAACTATAATGTTTCATAATTATTGTAATGAGGTTCTTTTATACTAAATAAACTAGATGCTTTTTTGTAATCTCTCCCAGTAACTTTTGTTCCCTAATCTGTTTTTATGAAATCTCCCAGCATAATAAATGCCAACATTTTATACACCGCATCGTATCGACATCATTCCGGAAAATGATTGCGTATTTCGTTATTCTTTTAGCGTACTTTTTTTTTTTTCTATAAAAGGTTGGCGATCCAGCTATAAAGGGTTTACCGTAGGTGCCTTCAGCTTTTTAGGCAGTTATTTAGGAGAATATTGCTTAAACATTTATTTGCCTTAATATTGACAACAATTCCAATTTTTATAGCAAAAGAAAAAACGATGTGCCGTCAGTTCACCTCGTGAGTTGCACTTTAGGCATTACTTAAGGTTCTTTGCAGCGTGTCTTCGGCCCCTAGCTGCAACCCCCTTCGTTCCTTTTACTGTACCTCTTGCGATATTCTCTTTCTTCCATCTTACTTTCCAGCCTCCCCTAACAACTGATTTATAGTCAACTGCGAGGTTTTCTTACTGTTACACCTTTCAAACTTGTACCGTCAATTTCCGTTTCAGTGCTGAATGACCTCATTGGTCTCAGTGCTTGGCCTTTGGCCTATATTCTATATTAAGTTCAATTACTATGTTATTATGACCATTGAAAAAAAAAAAAAACCTTCATTTAATCATGTTAAAAAAAAGTTGCGCACTCACGATTTTGTGGTATATTTATATGCCTGCCTCGTCGTCTTCTCTTTCTTACCGAGATTGTTAATGATTTTGTATGTGTACAGAAAATGAGAATAACAAAGAGGTAATTGGGAGAGTTATTTGGATATATAAACCGCAACGCTAACCGAAATTTAAACAAACAAGATAACACCAAGTGAGGTGAAACCAAAGTATCTTGGTGTCTGTAGATCATTATCTATGATGATTAATATTCAGTCGTTTAATTGCAATATATATGTATACATGTATACGTACTATACATGTATATGTATCTTATATAAATGTATGTATATATCTATATGTATACATATATGCATATATGTACTGCACATCCACATATATATAAATATATATATATAATATATATATATATATATAATATATATATATATATATATATATATATATCATTTATATACAGGTTATAGTTTGTTTTATATTATATCATATACTATATATATATGAATCTATGATATAATAATATTTATTATATATATATATATATATATGATATATTAGATATTATATTATATTATATATTATATACAATTTAATATATATAGTATATATATATATTATATAGTATCGTTAATAGATATATATATATATTATATCATGTATACTTATATATATATATATATATATATATATGTATGTATGTATGTATATATATATATATATATATATATATATATATATATATATATATATATATATATATATATATATATATTTATGATATTATTTATTATTTAGAAAGAATTTGGCTGTTACTTTTAATTTCGCAGTTAGTAAACGACATCATCATTTCACCGTCTTTACGAAATTAATAAAAAGGTCCAGAATTACTTTTATATCAGTCGTTTATCCTGACATCACACATTTGTATAGTCACCCATCTTATTTTCTCTCTTATTACTGGTCACATATCACGTTCTTATGTAGGGTATCTGCATTGTTACTATCCAGCAAAAATATATTAAATACTATCCATAGGTATACGCAGTTGTACCTTTAAAAATTTACTCTACCAGAAATGTTATGTATATATATATGTGTGTGTGTGTGTGTGATTGTGTATACATGTTTATAATGTACAAGGCTTTTGGATGAGGAAAGTTTTTAACGTGCAACTGCGTAAGTTTATAGATAGTATTTAGTTTCGTATTTGAATAGGCAAACAACTGCAAATGTATAACATATCACACATACATATATATTTATAATATATATATATATCTATATATATATATATATATATATATATATATATATATATATATATATATATATATATATATATATATCTATATATATATTATATATATATAGATTATTTAGTAAACGACATCATCATTTCACCGTCTTTACGAAATTAATAAAAAGGTCCAGAATTACTTTTTATATCAGTCGTTATCCTGACATCACACAATTGCATAGTCACCTATCTTATTTTCTCTCTTATTACTGGTCACGTATCACGTTCTCATGTAGGGTATCTGCATTGCTACTATCCAGGCAAAATATATTAAAATACTATCCATAGGTATACGCAGTTGTACCTTTAAAAATTTACTCTACCCAAAAATGTTATGTATATATATATGTGTGTGTGTGTGGTGTGATTGTGTATACATGTTTATAAGTACAAGGCTTTTGGATGAGGAAAGTTTTTAACGTGCAACTGCGTAAGTTTATAGATAGTATTTAATTTCGTATTTGAATAGGCAAACAATGCAAATAGTATATACATATACACACATACATATATATTATATATATATATATAATTATATATATATATATATGCATATATGTATGTGTCAGTGTATGTGTACACTCATATATATAGGTGGGTGAACGTGATATGAGAACATTAGTGAGGATAATTATTGTGATGTAAAATAATAAAGATTTATTCTAAACTTTTTTTTATATATTCATTTCGAAAAGATAGCGAAATGATGAAACTGTTAACTGTGAAATTACCAATAATAGTCAAGCTTTCTCAGCATGTCTTTAAAGATGGATTGATTTAAAAATGAATTGATTTACCAGAAGTTTATTCTGGCGTGACAACTGTCAAGGTCATGGACACCGATTAAGAATTATTCCTCGTCGCTGTTACGTTAAGCCGTCCTTGTTCCAGCACGGACTCCAGGGAAAAAAAAAAGGGAACTACTTCTTGCGCACTTTCGGCTCTCGGGTAACAGCCGAAGAAAATTTATGAGACAGCCTAATTTTTTGAGAGAGGGAAACATTTGCATCGTTCCTGAAAAAAAGCATTTATTTTTGTCTTTATTCTCTTCCGGCGAATATTTTATTCCCCACGATTACAAATTATTCTCATTGTTTGGCTCTCTTCCAGTAGAGAAAAAGCGGAATCTCTTCTGTCCGCCTGGGTTCTGAATCATCACTAAGGGAAACTTGCAAAGTTTTGTTTTTTTACTCACACACACACACACACACACACACACACACACACACACACACACACACACACACACACACACATATATATATATATATATATATATATATATATTATTTATATTTATATATAATATATATATATATATAATATATATATGTATATATAGTATATATATATATATATATATATATATATATATATATATATATACACATGCGTGTGCGTTTGTGTGTGCGTGCGTGTGTATTCTATTTCTAATAGGCCTAGCTATTTTTATATTGTTTAATAAAGATATAAGCCACGAGGAAAATAAAAATAAACAACGGAGTTTCCGCAAGATCTTTCGACGTTCAAACGTACTTAGCATTTGAACGTCGAAAGATCTTGCGGACTACTACGTTGTTTATTTTTTTTCCTCGTGGCTTATATCTTTATTTATGGATTTATCACGTTCCAAACTTTCGTGATTCAGTTATTTTATCTTAAGGAAACCAGTTCAGAACATGTTGATAAAAGAATATTGCAAGTAAACCGATTAAAATGTCGTAGCTATTTCAATTGTACAAATTTTACGTAAAGATTTTGTCAAATATGTAACCATTTTTTTATTTTTGTGTTTTAACTTCCAAAAGTGTTTTCTTGTTTCATCTTTTGTCTTTAGTTTTCCTGTTTTGGTCGCGAGTGGGTCCTATGCAACACGGGACTCGTTAAGTGTTGCACGTATATGGATGGATTGCAATTATGGAAGAGTATTTGAGCCCCAGTGGTCCGGCCACAGCAGCTTTCCCTGACGCTGAATAAATTGTGAATCTATGAGTCACCGCGGCTCGAGTTTCCGTTTTTCTTTTTCCCGGAAAATAGGGGGAAACTCCAGTAAAACGATCGTCGGTGCTGGCTGTACGAACTTGCCACTGAAGGAAACAAAGCAACTAGAATGTGCTTTTTCTGTTGCAGTTTTGCAAAGTCATGGTACTGCCATGCATTAGATTAATGTGCCTTTGCGCAATAAAAATTGTAAATGGCTCGATGACAGCGAATGGGAAAAAGAGAGAAAGACAAGAGAGAGAGAGGGAGAGAGAGAAAGATCGAAGGGAAGTTACCCATGACTCACGGGCTGCCGTGGGATCCCTATCGGTCAGACTTACATGGAGGAGGAGTTGGTGATTCTCTGAGTCATCCACCCTCCCTCACCCCAACATAATCCCATCATTGCAACCCTTGGCAACTTCCGCTCACGATTCGAACGTCCATGCAACAGCTTCGCAGGGCGGACTTACTGTCAGCATCTCTGATGATAAACTGTGTGCGCTGATACTCCGTAAAATCATTCTTTGGTGGTTTATGTGCCATATCTCCCTGAAACTGCCTCGGAATCTAGCGGAAATGTTGGTTGATAACATTATATTCCACTTGTGACTTTTATAATCGACATATTCAGAGTTCATATTGAAATGTTCGGATTTCTTTTACCGAAAAGATTGGGCAATTATAAACTGTTATTTACCAAGGGGATTATAGTTGATTAAAACTTAAATTCGACAGCAGAGCTTATTTGTTTCTACTGAAAAAGCCAAAAGTAAAAACAATTGGTCATTTACTAATTACAGCTGATTTATAATGTATAGGTAATTTTTACATACATACATACATATATATATATATATATATATATATATATATATATATATATATATATATATGTATGCACACACACTGTGTTCAGAATTACTTTCTAACTTGATGTTCATCTGTTTTACTCAGTTTGGAAGTGCAAATTGAGTATAACAGATGTATCTTTCAGTAAGTGAGATACCAGCCATCACTAGCTTCCGTTTTAATGACTGAGGAAACTTTTCTACAGTTTCCTCTTTAGACCCTACTCCCTAGGAATGCTGCAGACTCTCCGTCAAAATTTTAAAAGGAACTACACAGAAAATTGTGAACTCGAGAATACACTGCTGTGATATATAAATATATATATATATATATATATATATATATATATATATATATATATATATATATATATATATATATATCACAGCAGTGTATTCTCGAGTTCACAATTTCTGTGTAGTTCCTTTTAAAATTTTGACGGAGAGTCTGCAGCATTCCTAGGGAGTAGGGTCTAAAGAGGAAGCTGTAGAAAAGTTTCCTCAGTTATAAAACGGAAGCTAGTGATGGCTGGTATCTCACTTACTGAGAGATAGCTATATCTGTTATACTCAATTTGCACTTCCAAACCGAGTAAAACATGAACATCAAGTTAGAAAGTAATTCTGAACACAGTGTGTGTGCATACGCGCATGATGATAGTACATGTGTCATTTTAGAGAATGTAGCATAAACTGATTAAGTGTGAATTCGATCGCACTCGAGCGATGAGATAGAAAGAGCTTTAGACCATTTTTTCTTGCTCTTAATCAATAAGTCGACGTAAGAATATCGTTATAGTACGTGTCAGATTTCGAACGAGTTTTAGTTAGTGTGAAATAATGTACCTGGTATTAGATATTGCAATTTGAATTTTTCTTTTAAGATGTCACGAAACTGTGGAAAATTTAAAACTGGATGCGATTTATAAAACATCTGCTTACTTCTGATGTGGAAGAGAAAAAAATGAAGGAAAATAATTTGCATAATCTCAAGCTGGGAGTTTGGACAGCTGCACTGATGGACGGATGATTGATTTTAAAACCGAGGTTTATTTAACCTGTTTGCTTTGGTACTTGATTTTAGGCGATGCTGTGCCAGAGATGAGAAGTCTCAAAGGACGTTAGTGAAGAAGGAATTTTAGGGGAAAGCGAAGCTTAGTTTTAGTATATGTAAATGGACAGAGAAAATAAAAGTATCATCGCGTTAAATGCCTTGCGGAGGACGCAAGGTTTTCTGTAATTCACATCCTAAACTTCTTATTTTTATGGTTTTATTTTGTTATTCGTTGAGTCATTAAATTTCTAGAAAAACATTTCTCTCGTAGCCTGAGCTCGGCCATTTTGTATGTTGAGATGGGTGTTAAGGAAGGATACATATACTGTATATATGTATATATATAGTATATATGTTTTATATGTTTAAAGATTTATATATGTATGATTATATGTATATATATTATATATTCATACATATTTATATTATCAATACACACACATATATATATATATATATATATATAATATATATATATATATATTATATATATATATTAATGCAAATAGATATATTAGATACACAAAGTTAACAGCACGTAAGAGGCATGAGATATGACAAGACTCAAATATTTACAGTAATAAAGTGAACTGAACAAAAAATAAACAAATATACATGTTCTTCCAAAACGAACAGTTACCATAGTTTAAAAAATTGAAAGTCGTTAACACTATACTCGGTTTCTTTATATCTGTCCACCCGCCTGTGGTGTTTGCGTATGGTAACACTGCGTCCCGGGCTTTAGATAGTTACATTCAGCTTACATTCAACAATAATAACAATATCCTATTTCGAATATTAACGGTGTAATTCGCATACAGTAAATTATTTAAACACTTTTCAGTTGCAAATATCCTTTATTTACCTAAAACTTACACTTAGCATAACTATCTAAAGCCTGGGACGCAGTGTTACCATGCACGAGCACCATAGGCGGATGGACAGATGGAAAAAACCAGAGTATAATTATGACCACCATTACAAGAGCTAACAGCACGTTCTACTTCAGATTACAGAAAATTCACACTTACTGGACTAGGCCTAAACTTTTTAAGCTTTTCACCACTTTACAAAAATTATAGCATAAAAAATCTTGTAAATCGAGCGTACAATATCAGTTACAATTTCATCAGATTGGATCAAGAGACCCAGTGACTTACAAAAGTACTTTTGTTCTAATTCATTTCCCGTCACTTTGTTCTTAGGTCCTTTCTCAATGAGATTTCATCCCACAAGGCGCAAATTTTAATGTACCCACTGGTACAGTCTAGGTTTATTTTTTACCAATAAATTTACAATTAGCTCTTATCAGAGCAAGGAGGAGTCACAGCCTGTTGTCTTAACTTCATGTGTTGTTTATCTGTTTACTTGTCCTGGCTGTAATACCAGATATATTGGGCTGTAATACCAGGTATATTGGTAGTTGCAGCACAGACTTTCTGAGCTCATGGAGAGGAACATCAGAACAGGGTTTCCATTAATAAAACCATCACACTCAGCTGTTGGAGAGCGCTCTCACCAGAAAGACCATGGTTTCACTCACCAAGACTTCATAATTCTGTATAAAGCAATAGACAAACTGTACGTTCTCATTACGGAATCTTTTCGTATTAGGAGAATGCAACTAGAACTTAATTGTGATATAATGCCTATCCAGCTCTTTAAATGTTCAAACTTACCATTATTTTAGTTGTTGTCTACTATGTGATTCGGGACGTTTGAATCATCGTTGTTTTGCAAATATCTTTCAAACCAATCGATAGATTGTCATGGCACTTTGAAATAGTTTCTCACACCATCCCAAAATTTTTGTTAAAAAAAATTCCATGTCCAAACACAGATTTTAAAGGCACTGTGCTCTAGAATTTTAGGACATAGCCAGACATGACCAGTCAAGATTTACGAATTCATTCGGATAACCACTCTTGGGGTACTTATCCCTCCCATCACCCACCGTTCTTCATTGTGTAAACCATACTTTCCTGCCTGTCTTTTCATTCATCCCCCCCCAACCCCACCCTCTCTCTCTCTCTCTCTCTCTCTCTCTCTCTCTCTCTCTCTCTCTCTCTCTCTCTCTCTCTCTCTCTCTCTGTTTTCGTAATATTTCTTATAATAAGGGCATGTTTTCAGGCACGTATTAGCATTACATTTTTTCAACTGAGCAATGTAGGATGAAATGAGCTAACTACCTACATGGTTATTATACAGAATGTAGGAGTTTCCGAAATCTTTGTAGTTGATGAATGATATATCTGGTAAACGACGAGTTTATCATTTGTATGTCCAATCAAGGTCAAGAGAAAGAGAAGGTCTGCTCACTTCCCCCAAATTCCCTATGTACCTCCTTATTGCGTCAGCTGGTGAATTGCCGTAATGAAAGCGAAAAAAAAAGAAAATGGGTGTAATTTAAGGGAAACTACTATCACTCTCATATATAATTGTTTGTAGGTTTCTCTATTCATATCATACTACAATTTCGTTTCTACTAATCTAACGCCAATAATAAGGATGTAATTCTTGTACCGTACCGAGTTTAGTGAATGAGGAGACTTTTGAATTATATTCCTTATCATAAATGGTAATTGACGTACTATTTTCATATTAATACCTATTTTGAGAAAGGTTCCCAAAATAGGATTTTACTTCTATTTCTTAGAATTGGGACATTCGTTTATGAGTGCTACAAACCTTAGATGTAGTAGCTACGTGCCACATCTTTTCACTGTTTACCTTTACATACCCTTGCCTGCCCATTTCGTTGTTCTACGTTTTTTAGAAAGTACACCTTTTTCCTTCTTAATTTCCCAATACCTATATTTTTAGCCATCAAGGTAACACACATATGGCATTACGCTGTGCTATGTATACTCAATCATTATTGAAGAATTCTTAAGTCTACCATAGTTCACGAGTGCATCTCAAAGAAAGAAAAAGCGCCTCAGCGGGATAGTTGGTATGGTATTAGCGTTCCACCTCGGTGGTCGCGGGTTCGATTCTCGGCCATTCCGTTGAGGAGTGAGAGATGTGTATTTCTGGTGATATTAGTTCACTCTCGACGTGGTTCGGAAGTCACGTAAAGCCGTTGGTCCCGTTGCTGAACAACCACTGGTTCTATGCAACGTAAAAGCACCAAACAAACAAACAAACATCTCAAAGAAAACGGAGATACTTACTTTATTATCACCCCGTGACAGTCAGGTGAGCACTAAGAGGGTTTCCCCACAGATACAGAGGACCTCTAAGATACGTCATCGCCTACGTAGTTACCCCAGGTGGAAGGCGACGCCTTCCACCTCTGTAGATCATGTATCCATGATCTATAGAGATGGTTGTCTCGTGGCTGTGAATTTAACGCATTATTTTTTAAGATTATTTATGTAGAACAGTGAATTTAGAATACTAAACATGAAATAACTTTTCGTTACAAAATTATGCAAACAAAATAAAAACCAATCACATTCATGAAGAAAGCAACACACGCTGCTGAGTGTAATGACGTCAAGGAAGAGTTGTGGGAAGAATGATGGAGTCGAAGAGGAAAGTTTGGAGTAGTGAGGAATTTATTACAAGTAGATACTCAGGGCACGTCAAGTAGTAGGTAACCAAGCTCGTATGTCTGAAAGCGTTAATCAGTTTTCTGGCTACCCCGTCAAATTCAATAATTGCCTGAAAAAGCGGAATTTGGAAATTGAATTTATTGCCAAAAATCAGGGGAGGATGTGAAACACACTGTTGTTAAGTTACACATCGATCCATCATTTAATTTGAAAGAGGGCGCCTCAGTGGCGTGATCGGTATGGTCTTGGCCTGCCACCTCGGTGGCCGCGAGTTCGATTCTCGGGCATTCCATTGAGGAGTCAGATATGTGTATTTCTGGTGATAGAAGTTCACTGTCGACGTGGTTCGGAAGTCACGTAAAACCGTTGGTCCCGTTGCTGAGTAACCACTGGTTCCATGCAACGTAAAAACATCATACAAGCAAAATTAATTTGAAAGATATTGGCAAAAAACGATGACTCAAACATCCTGAAATACGTAGTAGTTTCTTTTTCCTTTTCTTGAATGTTAACGACTGTCAGTTCTGTACAGCTGTTGTAACTTCGCGTTTAAGATGAACATTTTTCTGTGCTTATTTTTTGTTTAGTGCTCCCCTCGGTATTGCTGTCAATATTTGTTCATATACATACACACACATTATACATACATACATATATATATATATATATATATTATATAATATATATATATACACACACACACACACACACACACACACACACACACACATATATATATATATATATATATATATATATATATATATATATATATATATATATATTAGCGCGAAGGTAGACCATGAAAACGTACTAAATTCAGCATAATTCTTTATTTCCTACATTTCGTAATAACGTTATTACATCATCAGGGAATCTGTTAAATAGTGAATAGAATTACTATAAAATTACCCTAAGAATAAATAAAATTCATAAAAAACCACGCAGAAAAAAACAGAAGCAAGGCCAAAATCGCTAACCACCTTTATACACACACACACACACACACACACACTATATATATATATATATATATATATATATATATATATATATATATATATATGTATGTATATATATATACTTTTATATATAGTGCGTTATAATATTATAAATATGTGCAACCACGTGTGTAAGAATCATTTCAATTAACGGATGGCAAAGGTTGATGAAAGCCAAACGTACAGAGGCGAATGACACAACGCGATGGAGATGGACACAAAAAGGGGAGCAGAGATTATTAAAGGACATTGCCGAAGGGTTTGGCCAGGGAGATGAACACACTCAAGGGAAGAGAACAATAACAATGGAGATAAGAGATCAAAGATGTTTGAGAGAGAGAGAGAGGGGGGGGGGGGCGGTTGGTGGGGTGGGGAAGCGTTAGGGAGAAGAGCTGTCCAATGGGACAGTATGAAAACCCTTTGTACAGAGAAGTGATAAAAGTAGAAAGCAAGCATTGTGGAGAATGGGGAAATGGAATGAAAAAAACACAAGGCACTGGGTTGTTGATGTGACGAAGAAATTAACTGAACGAACGCAAGTGAAAATGACTGGGAGGTTAGCACTATTAGGGAAATACACAAAAGCGAAGGCAATTAACATGAAATAATGACACAAACATGTGACTTTTGTACACTTATACGGTCAAACACGAGTATAACGATATGCTTGCAACCAATAAAAATTAGCCCCGTAGGAGGATAGTACTTTCAGTGCACCTCATGCGGTGCACTGTAGGCATTACTTAAGGTTCTTTGCGGCGTAGCTTCGTCCCCTAGTTGCAACCTCTTTCGGTCTTTTGACTGTATCCCCGTTCACATTATATTTCTTCAGTCTTACTTTCCAGCTGCTCCTAACAATTGATTCGCAGTGCAACTGCTTTGAGGTTTTCCTCCCGTGACACCTTACAAACTTTTAACTGCCAATTTCCGTTTCAGCGCTGAATGACCTTATAGGTCCCAGTGCTTGGCATTTGGCCTTAATTTTATATTCAATTCAATTCAATTCAGTAAAACTAAGTTCAGTGAAAGTTGCTGCCTAAATGATTTGAGACTTAATAAAGTGTCTAGATCTGGAAGCTGTCTTCCGGAAAGTAAGATTTTGAATTTTATCGATTTCTCAGGCTTTACATGGCAAGTGCGGTTCAAGTACCCTACTTTACAGGCATGAACCTCACCTGTTTTTCTGTCTTGAAATGTTCAGCTGACAACCCTTATGGGCAGAGTCGACAGATTCAGGGGTTGCTCCAGCGGGAAGTCAACCCGCAAAGAGACAAGGGAAAATGTAATAAATAATAAATACGAATTAATATAAAAAAAAAAACCATACACTTGAACTCAGGGGATATGATATTCTTTTAAACATGAAACTGGGTTAGAGACGCGCACACCTCACACCTACTGTCCATTTCAGACCCGCTGTGGCATCGTTTTTCGGGAATATCTTCAAGGCTTTTAGTCGGGCAGTGATGACATTCTAACACAATGTTTACAATACCCCGCCGTCACTTATATTGTTATGGGAGTTAGTCAAATTTATCTGCTTTAGGAGTTGGCTCTTATGAAGGACGGAACTGATGAAGGGGAGGGGTTAAGTGGAAGTATACAAACCTGTGCTCAGGTGTCTGGGTTTGACTGAACTACAACTTAAAATCATAAGAGTAAACTCCTGAAGTAAGTAAATTTGACTAACTCCTATAACATTAGAAATGACGGCCGGGTGTTGTAAACATTGTGCTAGAATGTCATCACTGTCCGACAGAGAGCCTTGAAGATATTCCAGAAAAACGGTGCCACATCGGGTCTGAAATGGATAGTAATGTGTACGTGAACTTGAAATCTTCCCTTGTAGACAAGAGAAGTTTTTTCAGAGAGATTTTTTGTAATTCCAGATCGTGTAGGTTGTGCGGTTAACCATTCAAGAACAGTTGATCCCCGTGGGTGGGTAGCGCCATCATTGCGCCTCATACGGTGCACTGTAGGCATTACTCATTTTTTTATTTTTTTATCGCAGCGTCCCTTCGCCCCGAGTTGCAACCCCTTTCATTCTGTGTCTTCCATCCTATTTTCCACCTTCTCCTAACAATTATTTCTTAGCGCAATTTCGAGGTTTTTGTCCGGTTACACCTTCAGAACCATTTTACTCTCATTTGCTAGTGAATAACCTCATATGTCCCAGCGCTTAGCCTTTTGCCTAAATTTTATAGTATACCAGTTCTAAGAAGAGCTGATCACGTGACTGATGACATCAGTGACCGAACTGGTCAATCAATGTCAGAGAATGAACACTCAGGCAACTGGATTATTAATTTTTGTCTGATGATTCGAGACAACAGTGACTGAATGCAAGGTGAGGAGTATACGGGATGTGAGACCTGTAGCAAATTTTTTCAAACAATATAAGAACAAAGTTGAGATTGACCACTGAAGCAAATCGATTGAAAGCTCAGGTGAAAGTGATTTGTGCACAAATTGGTCTTGTGTTGAGATTAATACATGACAAATGAACAGAAGATATATCGATAGTCCCTCATCTACTTCCCTTATTTAAAACTATTCTGCCCGTTTATAGATCTCATAAGTTATCTCGCGGTATCAACGATGTCTGACGTAAAACAGAATTTGCACCTTACAAAAAATAATCACAAAATTAAGGGTCGTCTTACACACGCAGCATTGTGTCACCATCGGCACTGGTTGTCATACCACATAGTATTTTCTGTTAAGATTTAAGTGAATTTTGGAAGGAGATAAGCTAAAGAGCCAATAGCTTTCACCTAAAATTGATTAGCATTAATTTCTGATTCTGGAATTTCGAAGTCACTCCAGAAGAGTTTTTATTTGGTTAACTGAAATCATTATTTTATTGGCTACTTGAACTTACGCAGTTATTCAGAACTTCTTGTATGTATGCTAATCTCCGATATCTCTCTACCTCTCGTCCTCTCCCTTAAGCGCGCGCGCGCGCACACACACACACACACACACACACACACACACACACACACACACACACATATATATATATATATATATATATATATATATATATATATATATATATATATATGTGTGTGTGTGTGTGTGTGTGTGTGTGTGTGTGTGTATTTTTATTTAAAAGATCTCATGAAACTATTACATGGTGACTTATGTACCATCAATTTGCTTTTCCTCACTGTCTATATTGTATCTTCTGGATCACAATACATTTTCCTCCGGTTTGCCACTTGTCGTTTCTCGCGTTCGTAGTCAGTTTAATCTACAAGATATTTGAAGCTTCTTGCAAGTAAATTTTCGGTTTGCATTTTGCTGTTACGGAACGTCTTCCAATTTCTTGTTTTACTTGTCTTTCCTCCCAAATGGAGGTCAAGGCTATAATTCTCCATTTTGGACATGTGCACTAAAAATCAATGTACGTGATATCTTGGGCTACAACCTGGTAATCCGTCGAATGGGAATTCGAAGATAACTGAGATTCAACTGGCTTGTATAGAACCTCCTGACATGCCAAATGAGAACGAGAACCAGTCTTGAGGCAACAAAGAAAGAAGGAAAAAAACAGAGACTTGATAATCCGTCGAATGAGAATTCGAAGGTAACTGAGAATTAACTGGGTAGAATAGAACCAACTGTCAGGCCGAATGAGAACGGAAAACCAGTCTTGAGGTGAAAAAGGAAAAAGCATTGAATTACGTTAGAAGAGAAATATGTAAGACACGTGTTATTTTGGGTGAGGTCACATAAAACCTTTGTCTTTTAAACTAACAAAGGTATTTTGTCTGAAGTTGCAAACACGTGGTGTTGGCTAGGATAGATTCAAGGGCAGTACCTTGATATTAGAAAATGTAGAACAAAAGATTAGCCATTGACAGACTGCAGAATTCCAGAAATGTTCTTAGATTCAGGGATTGTCGTCAACTTTATACTTTGTTTGAATGCAGTTTTCGTATCTGTTTTCATGAATCAATGTAATTTCATTAATGTGTTTCTCTCGATTAAATAGTAACAAGAATAGCAACGGTTATTATTGTTAGTGTTACTGAGGAGACAAAAAGACCTTTCTTGTGTAGGTTGCTGAAGTATTAGTATAGCAATACACATTACAAGGCCTTTGTGTAATTTTATACAAATATACTTCCGAACTGCACATAGAAAGCCTTTCTTCGGTGTTCTGTATTTGTTAGAAAGTTATTGTTTTTCATGTTATTATTATTATTGCTGAAAACTATTGTTTAGTTTGTTATTATTAGAAGCAAAATCCATTCGAAACTTTAAAACAGCATTCGAGCTATTAGAAGCACCCCGTAGGCGGAAAGTGCCGTCAGTGGACCTCATGCGGTGCAATGTAGGCATTACTTAAGGTTCTTTGCATCTTACTTTCCCTTCTCTCCTAACACTTGATTCATAGTGCAACTACGAGCCTTTCCTCCTGTTGCACCTTCCAAACCTATTACTGTCTATTTCCGTTTCAGCGCTGAATGACTTCATAGATCTCAGTGCTTGGCCTTTGGCCTAAATTCTATATTCAGCTGAACTCAACTGTTAGCAGCAATGACTTTCAAAATATCGTTTCAAACGGGTGCATTAGATGAAGCTGAGCTTTTCCCATTTTTGTAAATAAAATTTTCTCTCTCTCTCTCTCTCTCTCTCTCTCTCTCTCTCTCTCTCTCTCTCTCTCTCTTAAAACTTTTCAAGTTGTCTGGATACGAAATTGCGTTGTTAACGGCACCCCCGTGAATTGGTAGTCGTTGTTAATGGCACCAGGAGAGAATACGCCTTCAAAACGGTAACTTAGGCAGACATCCTATTACAGTGATGCATTTGTTTAAGTTTAGTTTTTGAAGACTGTAGCGATTATAAGACTAATCGTGTATTTTTTTTATTTCTGTACGTACGATATACAAGTAATTGCTGTTAAAGATGTATAACAAAATTGGTAGTACCATGATGAAGTGTCGGTCTACCCGTCTCCATTCACTTCTGAATGTTACGAGTGACTTTTTGAAGTATAGTATCTGTCTTCACGTGATCCTGACATTGCTTTGAGTTACAAAATACGAGAAATGCACAGAAACATGAAATCACTGATTTCCTGCCTCTTGTTTATGTTTTTATATATATTTTTTCATCCTGTTATCATTTTATTAAAACATACTACTTTATAGAATTAAATTTTCATTTTTGAATGATGATATCTACTTTAATAACGTACTAGAGAATGCAGTTGAACTTTTATAAGTAATATAAAACAGACATGAAATTCAGTCTTTACGTGCTGTCAAGTGAACTAAAAATATGCCGTCAAACCGTCGAATAAAACTGTTATTGAATAAAATATCTAAATCATGAAATTAATTTAGGTGATCATATAATCATATAACCCAAAATTATTTTATGTAACAACAAATAGGTCCTGTTCATTGGATAGTTGATTTGTGAATTAAGGAGAGCTTATAATTTACCGTACACTACTCTTGAATGATGCGACCCATAAGTTAGAAATTTTACTAATGCGTCAATTTGATATCATAACAAACGAACGTAGAGAAGTGAACTGAGGAGGAGAGGGAGGAGGAGAAGGAGGTTACGACACGTAGTAGAGATGAGGCAATAATCAGTTAAACACGATGTAGGAAGCGTAACTTTGAAAGCCCCTGGGTAATCTCACCACTTCTCTGTTCTAAGAGGAAGTTTCCAAAACTTCACTTGGTTTATGATAAATGGCAGGCACCGTGAATTGGCGGGCTGGGGTTGGTTGGGGAAGGAGGGGTGGGTGGGGCCGTTGGTGATAGGGGTTGTTACCGTAGGGGTAAGGGGTTGTCGGAGGGTAAGAATGTTCTCCTTAACAGACTTGAAAAATATACAGTACAAGCCATAATAATAGTAATAATAGGGCGCTTCGGAAAAAATAATGGGTTAAACGAGAAACACCATTTTGGCAGTGGATAAACCATAGATATTAAACAATCGTTAGAGTAATATTGTCGTGTTCCGTGTTGTACAAATAACTAACAGTGTATAGTAGAAAAAAAAAATGGACAGACAGATAGAGAAATGGGGGAATAACATCGTTACGGGTGAGATATGAATTCTGAAAAAAAGGACCAGTTGTACAAAAAAAAAGAAGAAAAAAAAAAAAGTCGAAGGGACTAACGGAAAAAAGCGCCTAAAAGGTCGCACTTTTGAAGAGGAATATTGAGTCGGGTGTCTAGGGTAAGTCGATAAGGATTATGTTACGGCCCCTTCAAAACTTTTGTTTTTCCAGTTTGCCTCCCTAACTATTATACAGACAGACAGACAGACAGACAGCGCAGTCATACAGTGTGAAAGAATATCAAGTAACTGTTATGTAAACGGAAGGAGATCGATCTAGAGGGCGTATACGTAGTAGGTATCTGTTGTGGGGACAGAAAAATATTTTCTTAGAATTCTGACTTTAGTCAAGTATGCCACAGGGTCTTACGGAGATAAATATGAGTGTCTAGGATACTGAAAGTCTACGGTAGATGTAAACCAAATTTAACTAAACTCCATTTCAAGTGTTGAAATTTTAGCATTTCATTAGTGTAAAAGTACATTCACTGATATACAGATTTAAGGATTTTTAGCTATTTTATATACATATATACATGCATACATACATACATACATTTTATATAAACATACTGCTATAGTAAATATTTTCCTATTTGCGCTCATTTTTTCATATTCTTATCGATGCAATACCTCTTGTCAGCTTATTTCAATATTTTCGTTGCTCTTATTACGTTTTTGTTTTTTTCATTGTTAATATCGTGTACAGAATTATCAATATTTTGATATTATTTCCACGGACTGTGGCACAATAATTGGCAGATGCTCATAAGCAAGGTGACTACTGCATTTTATAATTTTGATATTTGAAAACGAATAACTGCGGGAATATCTATCTTTATATATATATATATATATATATATATATATATATATATATATATAGATATATATCTATATATAACGTGTGTGTGTATATATATATATTATATAAGAGAGAGAGAGAGAGAGAGAGAGGAGAGAGAGAGAGGGGGGAGGGGACCTTAATAGAATACATATATAACACCACGCACACAACGCACACCACACACACAACACACATATATATATATAATTATATATAATACGTGTATATATATATTATTTATATATTATATTTAAATTATATATTATTTACACACCCTATATATATATATATATATATATAATAGATATATATATAATATATATATATATATATATAATGTATAATTGTATCTTGGATTACAGTTAAGACGATTTCAAGGACTTTTTTTTTTTTTTTTTTTTTTTTTTTCTTCTTTTTTAATCGCTAGTGACTAAATCTCGGTATTCTTCCAGTTTGATCTTCCAAATTCTTACAACCTTAATTTTGAAAGAGGACGCTTGTCACTTATTTCATGGTCGAGCCTTTGCCTTGTCTTTTCCTTTATCCTTCCCTTTATTTTATTGTTTTCAAAGCGTGTGGGCGTGAAAAGGCAATTAGAATGTTCAGTGCATGAATCTACATATGTATATATATATATATATATATATATATTATATATATATATATATATATTATATATATATACTCACACATATATATTTGTATACATGTGTGTATGTATATACGATTGAGCGTGTATACATTGTGTTTTGAGAAGATGCAGGATTTTTAATAAAGATGTAATTCTAAATACAGTTGATTTTTTATCGATATACCATAGTTTTTAAACTCTGTTTAGTATACCTAGCAATATCGGAATAATATAATATATTATATTCCATTGAGTTGAATGCACTTGTTATTGTCGTTTAGGAATGAAGTAGATCTGGGTTCCTAAGATCACTTTTAGTATACTATATTTACCATACTAAATTTAGTATAGTATATTTTACAGTTAGATAATTTCAGATGAAGTAATATAGCCAAGAATTTTGGGATTTGATCTATTTAGTTTTAACATAATTTTGCACCTAACTGAGATGGGAATGCTTGTTCATAGTTCGCAAGCTGCAAGTTTTTTGTCAGCGAATTTCAGATGCCATTATAATGTATGGGAAAGGCTAAGGATATGGGTCATTCTTACTGAAAAAGCTTCTTATGCAATTGGTGACTGTAACAATTGGCAATTTGTTGTTTGGCCGGTGAATATGAATTTTAATTCTGGATCACAGAAAAAGTTGATTATTGACTTGAAAATATGCCTGTTTTCTCGAGAAAAAGTTGATTATTGACTTGAAAATATGCTTGTTTTCTCGAGCCTGTTGATGCATATTTCAGAAATGATAGCTTAATTGGAGACAACAGCTCGTTTCCCTCAGGTGTGAAAAGTACCTTGCTCTATATTGGTAACGTTCCTTTGGAATAATTATTCTCGTCAGTTTGTTCATTCATTGGTTCCTTTACGTCTCAAGCTGTTTAGATATGAATTAGGCTGCAAACTTTGCCGGTTCATTGGCAAAACTGATGCTATCACCAGGTTGATAGCATCAGTTGGGTGGAAATTTCTTAGTATCTCCCGTACACATCACTCTGTACAAACGTGACAGTTGGTGTTCAATAGCAAATGGAAGAAACTATTGAACATTAACGATGTCATTCTCGTAATCGAAAAGTACGAAAGGGAGATCTGTTTATGTTCTTAAGAATATGCAAAGATGTCTTCATTCTAGTCACATTGTAGCCTTTTTGTTTTATCCTGAATTTGCATCGTGCGCAGCAAGGCAAACAGACAAACTGATGAGGTCACATTAAACTTCGATTAATACATTCAACTGGTAAAAAATGAGAATTACTCCTCGTATATCGAAGTAGTATTGTCCGCAGCACTTGAGTCAGCGGATTGGCCTTAATCGTTAATTAGAGACGGGTTGATGTTGTAGGGGGGAAGATGCGATAGAATGGAAGCTGCTAATAACAATAATGCCGTTAATGATGAGTGTTTCCAGCGCGTTAGGTTCATTATCGGCAAATGAGAGAGCTCAACCTATCTTGAGTTCAGCGGAGCAGCAGGTTTTATCAGTGAGTCACACCATTCAGCAGCAAACCCTTCGCCCTCTTTTCTCGGAGGCAGGGACCAACAATCCCCCACTCTACCCCCCCCCTCCTCCTCGACAATAACCCCATCCGTCTCCCCCAACACCCAGCATCCTCTCCTCCCAATCCTTCCCATCCTCAGAAACCCGCCCTTCCAACCAGAGACAAATTTTTCCTAATTCCTTCAACCTCCGCCCCCCCCCCCCCCATTTTTTTTCCCTTCTAATCTTTTTCTCGTCGCAGTGCATCTCTGAAGCTCTAGCGAGGAGGCTCCCCTTTCCCTTCTCCGCTCTCGCTCGGGACGATGAGAATATCATGTACAAATCATCACACAAAGATCGTTCCACAATTTCCATATCGTGCAATAACTGCGCAACAGGTTTCTTGTTCATTTTATCTTTGCGAAATGAATTGGATTTACTCCCGACTCCTCCTCAGACCTCCGAGACCCCGCTGCAGCTTTCTCTTTCAATTTCCGAAGACCAACTACAATATTCTCTCTCTCTCTCTCTCTCTCTCTCTCTCTCTCTCTCTCTCTCTCTCTCTCTCTCTCTCTCTCTCTCTCTCTCTCTCCTTGCCAGTTCCCTCTGGCGGTGTAACCTCACAAGACCAATCAGCAATTTTCTTTATTACCTTCTTCTTCATGGAAAAGAGAATATTGTGAAGCTTTTTTTTTTTTTTCCTTTCTTTCTTTCTGTTCCCGGTGCAGTCTGGGGTAAGTTCCCAGAAGCTCTCAGACGTATTTGAGCGCCCTCTGTAGTTGCTGGCTGTGAGTTGCTAATTGCTGGATCAACAAACTCTTTATGGAATTCTCCGTTTCGATAACATGTTATTTTTGTAATAGATTTAGTTTACTTACTAGTTATTTTAATTTATCTACGCGTTAGATAAGAACTACATACTAGATTTTCCATGCTACAATTTATAGCAATTCCTGTAGATTTTATTTTTAGGGCTGCAATTTCAATATTCATTTAACTTACCTTCAATCGGTCGTATTTTGGTTTTGAATAAAATGTAAAAGGTATTGAATAAAAAAACCGGAAATGGTTGTAAGTTAAATGTATAATTCTTTATCAAAGGATGGCGCGTATTTTGTAAGAGGAGGTTTCCATCTTGAAAAAAGCAAATGATAGGAACTGGGAGGTGTTGGTTTAATCTAAAGTCCGTAAAATGCAACCAGATTAAGGGAAGTTGATCAGACATCCATTATGTATGTAGAGATTTTTAAAATGTGTTGCTGAGTAAACGAAATGTAAATAAATGTGTGCATCATACTTAGTCATTCAGCCTTGTCTCAAGTTTTGGTATTTTTCGAGAGAAATTAATAAGAAAGGTAAAGGGAAAAAACATCAGCAAATAATTTCTGGTTGGTATATTCAGGAATGATTCGGGAATTAACAACTTAGCATAGTGCTTCTCTCTCTCTCTCTCTCTCTCTCTCTCTCTCTCTCTCTCTCTCTCTCTCTCTCTCTCATTAGTTTATGGGAATAACTGTAAAGTGTGAATTTTTGAGAGATGTGACTCACTTCTCCTCTTGTTTAATGCACTCAAGAATGTATTGTATTCATCCTACGTATTTTCTATCAGATACGAGCGTACTCAGACTTACACAATCTCCAAGTACTGAGACCTATGAGATCATTCAGCGCTGAAAAGAAAATTGACGTTTGAAAGGTATAACAGGAGGAAAACCTTTGCAGCTACACTATGAAACAAGTGTTAGTAGAGGGCGGAAAGTAAGATGGACGAAAGAGACTATGAATGGAGGTATAGTAAAGGGAATGAAAGGATTGAGGTTAGGGGCCGGAGGGACGCTGCAAACAACCTTACGTAATGCCTACAGTGTACCGCATGAGGTGCGCTGAAGGCGCTACCCCCCTACGGCCGTTCTGTTTTGTTTGTTTGTTTTTTTTGGTATGGTGTTTTTACGTTGCATGGAACCAGTGGTTATTCAGCAACGGGACCAACGGCTTTACGTGACTTCCGAACCACGTCGAGAGTGAACTTCTATCACCAGAAATACACATCTCTCACTCCTCAATGGAATGGTCCAGAATCGAACCCGCGACCACCGAGTTGAGAAGCAAACACCAAACTAACCACGCCACTGAGGCGCTCCGTTCTGTTTTCAAACCACTTTTATGATTAATATTCGTATACCAGAAGATATTTACTTACATTTCTGTCTTTCAATGATCTCGGTAGCCTTAGTTATGAGACTGACAGATTGATTAATTTCTGTGGAATTGCGTCGCAGTGAGTGAGGTCGTTGAATAGCTATGTTCTGAAACATTCGCTTAATCCAGACATGCTTCAAGTATACTGATCTCAAAAGCCATCGGGTCCGTTAAGTATTCGTATGACCCTTGCTTTAAGTTGATGCCTCCAAGTTGACGGAATTCTTTACTTTACATGAGCAGGTATGTTTTATACACTCAACAATAATATCAAGGAAATTGCCGTTCATATAAATGAAAATAACGTACTGTGTATGTTTGGAAATGTAATTAAAACTGTCGAATCACACATGTGAAAAAAGATAAAGTTCACTCACTGTGTATGTTTGGAAATGTGATTAGAACTGTCGAATCATATGGGCAAAAATATAAAATGCTTGGTATTAGCGTAATGTGCAGTATGTCCATAAAGAGTGTTGTAATTGGGTTCATTATTTTGTCCTTGAGGTATATAACTGTCATGCTTCGTTCATAGAAATGAGTTCTTTAACAACGGAATTACAAAGCAAGAAGTACATGGTGTTGGCTACTAATGATACAAGGCCAAATATAATTTGTATTCAAGTATAGAAGTCATAATATATTCTTCTACTTTGGAGTCAGATTCTCCTAACTGTTTGTAATTAATCTACCGATTTTGTTCCCATTTCTCCCCCTCCCGCCGTCGAGTAAAAAATGTTTATCACAAGATCTTGGCATTCTTGGAGTCATTATATGCTCATAAATCAAGATCTTTTGATAAAATCCTCTCTCTCTCTCTCTCTCTCTCTCTCTCTCTCTCTCTCTCTCTCTCTCTCTCTCTCTCTCTCT
>NC_087204.1:42435750-42438250 GCF_015104395.2 Macrobrachium nipponense
CACCACATTAACAGCAGTGTAGAAGTAGAGGTAAGACCTCTGACGACATGATTCATATGAATTCGTGAAGAGGCATTCGGTCTTCGGAATTTGTTCTGCGATAATGACATCCATGATGCATTAATGACTGAGCCGCCGTCTGGGACTTGTCTCTGCGCAAGATAAATCTTTCAAGTGAAAATACAATTTTGCGGCTATAAAAGGAATAGACGCTTGTTTGTTTGCATCAGTGCACGAATCAATTCTCATTGGAAAATGCGTCTAGAATGAAGTTTCAGTTAATTATTTGGAGGGATTGCCCTTGGCAATTACCTAATATTTGTATTGTATGTATGCAAGTGTATTTGCGGTTTAATTTTATACAAAACTGATAACATTCGGCTGTTAGTATGTCACGAATTTTATTTGAAGATTATGGTTAATTAGTACAGTGATGGAGGCAAGGTTTGAATTAAACTAGATTAGTGGTGAGTATTCGCACCATGCGCGATGAATTAATTCTCGCTCCACCAGCAAAGTCAATCAAAGGAGGTCTCGGTTTGTCTGTACTTGTATGGATGATCGTATGGGAACGCCAGATGCTGTTGACATGTCCCGTCCCTCCAGAGCAGAGCATCATACCTGTGTTGAAGGGTACCAGTTTAGCCAAGGGCAAGGAAAACCCTGCCGTTAGGCTCGATGTTATTACTTTCTGTGTTGCAACTTTGCAGACCCGTGTGTCCTATAATGCTGCAACTTTATTCCCTGTATAAATCAGTAAGAAGATTTAGGAGGATGACAACAAGAAAGCTACTAGCTTAAGAAAGTTATACTGTTTAAACTTCATCTTTCCTTAGTTTTTAGATATAGTAACTAGACTTGGTGTTTGAATGCCAGAAATTTCTTTAAAAAACATGAATCTTTATGGTATGTTTGAAATGGTTGATTTTGTGTTTGCATACCTATCTTCGTGTATGAGTATACACATGCTTGTTAGTGTATTGTAGGGGGGAATTCAGCTGTTTTGTCCGAGATCTAACAATACATAAAAATATCTTTAGATGTATTGCCACCCGCAATTCAAAGGAACAATTTTAAAAAAAGGCAGGTAAATTAAATGGCCTTGAAGCTAAATCTGAGAATAAAACTTGCTTTCAGTAGACACGGGTAAAAGTACGTTTTAGATAGAGTGTAACAGAATAAATGTCTTGTTACTCTCTCTCTCCTCTCTCTCTCTCTCTCTCTCTCTCTCTCTCTCTCTCTCTCTCTCTCTCAAGGTACCTTCAGTGACCTACATGTCCACGAGTTTGCGTGTGCATTCACAGTTACACAAGCACATTAATGCATACCCGCGCTGACACGTCTACTACAAACACGGCATAATCAGACGCCTATCTATTTTTTCTCTTTTCATTGCAGCATTTGAGGCGCCAGCGAGGAGGGAGACCACGCCATGTGGTCATCTGTCATTTATAATAGCGATATAACGATAATTCATGATGCCTGGACAGGTAGAATGATAATCGTCTTCAACGTTGCAATGCCTTGTTCCCTTGAAAGCTTTTTTCGGTAAGGAAAGTCGTGAGTCGCGAGGAAAAGGTGAAACACGTTTTTGTATCCTCTCTGCTTAGGAAATATCACGTGCATTGAGCTGTAAGGATAGATAGTGGCACTATTAACGTGTGACTCAAAGCAAGAAATGAAAATGTCAAGGGTACTTAGCTTAACCTAAAAGAGGCAGTTTTGGCTTTGTTGAATGCCGGCATTTGCTACAAAGGAGGTAAAGACTATAAGTGCTTAGATACATAACCCACACACACTATATATATATATATATATATATATATATATATATATATATATATATATATATATATATATATATCCAGGCTGAAGAGGTAAAGTCATGTCTTTTACAAGTATCAAGTTTATGTTTATTACGCCAACTTTTCACATCACATGATGCATCCTCAAGGCTGGAAAATTACATACTATGAATACTGTTTTAGTATTCATAGTCTGTAATTTTCCAGCCTTGAGGATGCATCATGTGATGTGAAATGCTGGCATAATAAACTTGATACTTGTGAAACACATGCCTTTACCTCTTCAACTTGGATGGAAGTCGGGTCTGCTGCCGCTATGATTCTTCTCTCTCTCTCTCTCTCTCTCTCTCTCTCTCTCTCTCTCTCTCTCTCTCTCTCTTCTCTCTCTATCTCTCTCTCTCTCTCCTCCTAAAACTCTTTCTCTCTTTCTCTTCCTCACTCTCGCTTTTTCTCCCTCCTAACCCCCTTGACCCTCTAGCTCACTCCCTTTCCCTCTCTCTCTCTCTCTCTCTCCTGTTAAGATAGTTGCTTCAGTTACATTGCCCTGCATTTTTGACATTTATTTTTCATCCCCCCCATTCCTAAGGGGGCTGAACTTTCACTTCAAGTGCATTGGGAGTGCCACTATTCATCTCAGCAACCTAGAAAACCAATGAGTGTAACTTTCTTATTGCATTATTCATGAAAAGTAATAA
>NC_087204.1:42445750-42458250 GCF_015104395.2 Macrobrachium nipponense
ATGCCTACAGTGCTCCTCGTGAGTTGCTGTGAGAGTGAGGGTTTGAAGGGGTAACTGCACGCACGTTTGCATTTGCAGACGAGGGTTCAGTTACGAGAGTAGCAATTCGCTAAATTAGCCGAGAATTAGACCCAATAGGATATGTAACGAAATACGAAATGATATATATACCGGTAGGCTTCCCAGTAACAACGGGACGACATAAAAGTTATTTTTTCCCCAAAAAAGTAATAAAAGCATAACAGAGACAAAATGGAAAAACAACAATTCCGGGCGAACAAGCTCAACAGACGTCTAGTTTTTTCCCAAAGCAAAAAAAAAAAAAAAAAAAAAAAAAATTAAAGTGATGTGGTCGGTCAGTACAGTAACATTTGATAATACTTAACGACTTTATTATTATTATTATTATGTTAAAAAGGATGGCAGAATTAAGAGGGTTGATTTTATATATTGTTTTTTCTATTTTCCTTACAATTCGCTTCTCGTGCTCAGCGATGTTTCTGAGTAACTGGCCAGAAACATCGCTGAGCCTGAGAAGCAAATTATAAGGAAAATAGAAAAAACAATATATGAAATCAACTCGCTTAATTCTGCCATCCTTTTTAACAGTATTTGCCTAAAAGAGGGTCTTCTACCAAAATATTATTATTATTATTATTATTATTATTATTATTGTTATTTTTATTTATTTATTTATTTTTTTTTTTTTTTGCTCTATCACAGTCCTCCAATTCGACTGGGTGGTATTTATAGTGTGGGGTTCCTGGTTGCATCCTGCCTCCTTAGGAGTCCATCACTCTTCTTACTATGTGTGCCGTTTCTAGGATCACACTCTTCTGCATGAGTCCTGGAGCTACTTCAGCCTCTAGTTTTTCTAGATTCCTTTTCAGGGATCTTGGGATCGTGCCTAGTGCTCCTATGATTATGGGTACGATTTCCACTGGCATATCCCATATCCTTCTTATTTCTATTTTCAGATCTTGATACTTATCCAATTTTTCCCTCTCTTTCTCTTCAACTCTGGTGTCCCATGGTATTGCGACATCAATGAGTGATACTTTCTTCTTGACTTTGTCAATCAACGTCACGTCTGGTCTGTTTGCACGTATCACCCTATCCGTTCTGATACCATAGTCCCAGAGGATCTTTGCCTGATCGTTTTCTATCACTCCTTCAGGTTGGTGCTCGTACCACTTATTACTGCAAGGTAGCTGATGTTTCTTGCACAAAAGGCTCCAGTGGAGGGCTTTTGCCACTGAATCATGGCTCTTTTTGTACTGGTTCTGTGCAAGTGCCGGGCATTCACTTGCTATGTGGTTTATGGTTTCACTTTTCGTATTGCACTTCCTACATATGGGAGAGATGTTATTTCCGTCTATCGTACTTTGAACATATCTGGTTCTTAGGGCCTGATCTTGTGCCGCTGTTATCATTCCTTCAGTTTCCTTCTTTAGCTCTCCTTATTATTATTATTATTATTATTATTATTATTATTATTATTATTATTATTATTATTATTATTATTATTATCAAACGAAATCTCAGATTTCATAATGAAGCCTGATGAAGTCAAATGTTCCTCCATAACAGATACCAGTTTTTTAACTTACAAAAATAGAAGTATTGTTTCCAGGATCGAAGTAAATAGGAATTGTAAGAGAAAGACTATAGAGAATAAGGACTTATAGAGGTCGATATTGATCTTGCTCAAGTGCCAATGAAACCGACACAGCTTATAAAAAAAAATAAATACATAAAGAGAAAAAAAAAAAAAAATCCCAGGATCAAAGTAAATGGAAAACTTAATAGCCGTATTTGTATTCACTTTCCTCCCACACACAAAATTCCATACCAAGGCAGATAGCCTGCCACCCATAAAACCCAATTTAAGACGTTTTTGGCATTAATTCCGTATTGGATTATAGGCGTTCCAATTTTATCATCTGGACCGACGCCGCGGCGAGGCCTCTCCCTTCCCCCCGCCCCACCTACCCCATCCCTAACCCCCCCCCCCCTCCATCCCCTCCCCTTCCTTTCCCTGACCACGCCACCCAATCCTCCCCCTAACTTCTCTCTTTACAGCTCTTTTTATAGAGAACTCGAGATCTCGTTCCCGCCCTTAAGTAGACAATTATCCGTGCTCTTGAATGCATGGCTGGTAATCGGCCGAAATAGCTCGGAATGGATATACAATGCTTGGCCTTTTGCAGCAAATACGTACGTCCGCTGGGGATCGAGCTACTGACTATTATTGAGGGTAAAGCATAGTTTTAACATTTTCATGTGGTTTTGATGGATCTCTCTCTCTCTCTCTCTCTCTCTCTCTCTCTCTCTCTCTCATTTTGGATATCGTATGAGCAACCGGTCTTGTCCGTGCAGTGTAAATGCTCGTGCTAGTAACTGAGAGTTTTAACATTTCTACCAGATTATAATTGTACAGATTCGGTTATGAAAACACTTTTTGATATTTTAGATAATAGATGCCGGCTTAGCAAGACATTTACATATACGCAACCTTAATTGTATGTCATTCATTTTGTCGTGATGATTTACTTACTTTCAAACTCGGGAATTTGTCAATGATGAAAATTACTTTCGACAAGCACATCGGCAAAGTTACTTCCTTTGGAACTGTATCATTAAAAAAACAGCGGTGTAATACGCAAGGGAATTGTCTGTAGAGTATTAATTGTAGTCGATTCTCCAGCGAGCCCCGTCATGCTAAATAAATGACGGTAGATTATGACGCTCGAATACTTATCAGACGAGATAAATGACTGTTGTTGCTGCTGCAGTATATGACAGGAATAGTCGAGGCAATTAAAGAAAGACGAGTCTGTGAATATATTTATTATAAGATTTGACGAAACGGAATGATTCAGTGAACTGGAGTGGTAAAATGGCGGCCATTCCAACGCGCTCGCATATGCAATTTGCTCTTTTTTTGTCGCGTATTTTCTGTGCAAACAATTACAATCAGGATTTAAAAGATTAAGAAAACAATTATTCATATTCCACAGAGTGATAAATGGTTTGCTATTAGTTTATACCTTAAATCGTAATTAATGTTACCTGTCCTCTCTATTGCAACTAATGATTAATCGGAAATTTATATGGCCGAAATAATGCAGTGACTGGCTGATATTCAAATGACCGGCAGAACCATTGATTGAATCACAGTGACCACTCATTTCCTATGAACTGCTAGTTTTAGTCTTTGCTACTTCAAGTTTTATTATTATTATTATTATTATTATTATTATTATTATTATTATTATTATTATTATTATTATTATTATTCTGTTGAATAAAATGGCAGAATTCAGCGAATTAATCTTATATATTATTTTTTCTATTTTTCTTATTACTCGCTTTTCTGGCTCAGCGATACTTCGCAATAATTGGCTAATATTCATATTGGGGATAATGCTGAAAGTGGAATTTTATTTAGAACAGGCTTTATTAATCAAAGACTGATATTATCAGTATACTGGTATTCTCAGAATACTGGTATATGGAAAGGCGTTCCTCTGGTCCATGTCAAGCAGGGGTCGTCGTCGGTGTTGGTATCATACCATAAGAGAGGTCAATGTCATGGCTGGTCAGCAGTAGAAGTGAAGAGATGGTGTTGTTGTTGTTGATTAAGCTGGCTTTATGCCAGCACGGGCTCTTGCTCAAAAGCAGCCCGTGGGTCAAGAGATGGTGTCTGGATGCCGATATTTATAGCGGCTCGAATCCTAGAGCTGCTTTCTCGTTGGTCGAGCCGATCTGGGGCAAAGTCTGGGATCTCTCGTCGATGGTTGCAGGGATTCAGCCGTGCGATCGTTCGAGTAGTGTACCCGGGAATGAATGTCTGGAGTCCTACCTGCGGCAGGAGTCCTATCATCCCGCTGGTGCTCTGGATATTTGGCATTGTCGGGTGGTCGTTCGCTGCTGATCTTCGGGCGACGGTAGGGAGGAGAAACGTTTCTTGGGTAATGTTCAAGTTAGGTTTATCCTTTCCTATATGGATGGCTTCCAGGATTCGCAAACGTCGGGGATCAGTAGTTTGGTCAATTATTTCGATATTAGGTATAATATCGCTCCTTTTTATTCTTATGTTATGGGCAGTTCTGGCGTGATTATAAATGGCTCCTTCTTGGGCGTGGCAGGAGATTCTCTTGGAGAATCGCATGGTGGTCATACCGAAGTATTTGCCGAGGCATCTCGGACGGGGCACGTGTATCGGTAGACCACGTTTTTGTTCTTCAAGGGATCCTGCAGGGGGGCCGCTTGGTTGTTCCTCATCACCAGGCTGCTTGTCTTCTTCGTTTTATAATATATTATTAAATAAATGGTCTTGTCCTGATTGGTGGGGGTGACGTTTCTCTCGATTATGGTCTTGAGGGCTTGCTCGTCCTCCTTATACCTTCGGTGGAAGTGCCCTTTGTAAAAAAGCTTGATGGGCTCTGGGATGTCTGGGCGGGGTTCCTGGAGGTACCAATCTTCAACGTTCTTTGCTATCATAGCATCGACGGCGCGATTAGTGTGTCCGTTGTCGACGAGGACCTGGGCCGTTCGTTCCAGTTCGCTGTGTGTTTCGCACCAGGAAGAGCAGTGCGAGAGGGCCCTCCTGACGAAGGCGCTGATGGTGGAGCGCTTATACCTCTCAGGGCACTCGCTCTCTCCGTTCATACACATACCCAGGTTCGTTGACTTCGTGTACACGTTTGTACGGAATCGGGTGTCTTGCTGCTCGACAAGGACGTCGAGGAAGGGTAGGCGGCGGTCTTGGCGTGTTCTGTCGTAAAGGAAACGCAGCTGTGATCATGAAATGCACGTTGCAGCTGCTCTATCTCTTCCTGGGAGTCGGCGTTGACGAAGGTGTCATCGATGTTAGCGCACATACATCCTTGGTTTGCTGGAATTCTGGAAGACCCTCTCTTCGACGGTACCCATGTAAATATTGGCGAAGAGTACTCCAAGGGGAGAACCCATCGCCACCCCGTCGATCTAGGTGTAGTACATGCGGCCGCGGTGGTCGGAGAAGGGGGCCTTCTTAGTGCAGATTTCCAGCAGGGCACGAAGGGCATGTTCAGGGATGTTTAAGGGTGGTGTATCGGGGTCCCTGTATACCTTGTCTAAGATCATATGAATGGTCTCATCGACGGGGACGTTGGTAAATAAGGACTCCACGTCCATCGAAGCGATACATTCTCCGGCGGGCGTTACTCGTAGGGCTTCCAGGAACTCGGCCGACGACTTCAAGCTGTAGTTATCTGGGACGCGGGGTCAGAATGGTACGTTGGGGCAGGGATCTGGCTAATAATTGGGCGAAGGGGGTTCCTTTGCTTATGGGTCTTGACGTTCCTGTAGTTGTACCCCAGGTTATATTCGCCCGTGATAGGTGATAGATGAAGGGTGTTAGAGGCGGCGTTGACCGTCTCTATGATCCGATTTGCCTCACGTTTGATGTCGTCGACGGGGTTCTTGCTGATCCTGCTGAATTTCGTGATGTCTGCCAGGATTTCTTCTATTTTCCGATGATATTCTTCGATTTGGATAAGTACGAAGGCGGCAGTCTTGTCCGCCCTACGTTCAGTGACGCCCTCTCGTTTCCTTAACTGCTTGGCTGCTTCCCTCAGGTCACGGGTGATGATACCGCTGCGGTAGTCTCCACGGTCTTTGAGGGCCTCGGCAAGCAGAAGTGGTTGAAGGGCGTCAGTCGTCCGAAGGTTCCCAAGGTCTTCTTGCTTTTGGATGCCATCGAAGAGATATCGGCATGCAGACACCATCTCTTCATTTCTACTGCTGACCAGCAATGAAGATGACCTACGAGAAGGTCGAAACGTCGCGATAAGCCAGAGCTACACCAGCAGTAATGCCAGAGACGACCCCGGCATGATATTGACCTCTCTTCTGGAATAATACTAACACCGACGACGACCCCTGCTTGATCTGGACCAGAGGAACGCCTTTCCATATACCAGTATTCTGATAATACCAGTATACCGATAATATCAGTCTTTGATTAATAAAGCCTGTTCTAAATAAAATACCACTTTCAGCATTATCCCTAATAAGAATATTGGCCAATTATTGCGAAGTATCGCTGAACCAGAAAAGCGAGCAATAAGAAAAATAGAAAAGATAATATACGTATAAGGTTAATTCGCTGAATTCTGCCATTTTATTCAATAGAATTTGTTTAAAAGAGGGTCTTCTTTCAAAATATTATTATTATTATTATTATTATTATTATTATTATTATTATTATTATTATTATTATTATTATTATTGAACTAAGAAACCTCCGTAACGAGGCTATAATATTGACAGTTAAAAGCCACAGTAGTGTTAAAACATATTGTTGTACAATGTTAAAAATTGCTAGGATAGACTTTCGGATACTGCTCCGTATTAATTATTATTATTATTATTATTATTATTATTATTATTATTATTATTATTATTATTTTATTATTATTATTATTATTATTATTCACAAACTTCTGTGGAACAAATTGAAATTGCTAATAGCTTCCTAGTGAGATTAAATGTGATATGCTTAACAAAGCAAGAGGATAGAGGAAGGTGAAAGATAGTTAGAAAACCGAATGAATAGAGATCAGTCAAGTAAACAAAGTACCTTGAACAGACGAAACAGTGCAGATAAAACTTACTGTATCAACTAGCATCATTTGGAGATACTAGTTAAAAGTGTAACTGTGTGAGTCTAGATTAAAAATCTCGTTTTAAATTGACATCATGTTTTTTAATCACAGCAAAGTCATAAGTATCAAGAATAAGCCGCGCGACCATGTTTGAAGAATCTCTTGCACTTCTGTCGATACAGAATCATTGTTGTCATCCATAGGCTTTTTCCATTCCATGTGTTTACGTTCCCAAGCGAGATATATATATATATACACACACACTTATATGTATGTATATGTATATAAAACACATCTCCATGATGACATTTTTATTCACAAACATTATGCTACAAACATTTTTTTTTTTTTTTTTTTTTTTTTTTTTTTTTTTTTTTTTTTTTTTTTTTTTTTTTTTTTTTTTTTAAGAATCCAATTCGCCCTACGTCGGAAATAATTTCCGAGGGGGTAATTAAATGATAAGAATGACAGCCACCTGATCATGATGTGACTATCATTTAATTTTCAATTTATAATTTTTTAATAATAACGAAGGGGTGGACTTTATAAATTGATAATTTGCATAAGGGGGTTGGTTCAAGTACCCATCAGGCGACTATCACTTATCAATTATAATTCCCCTTCGGTATTATTTCCGAGGTTGAGAAATTGGATATTAAATGACGTTTGTAGCCTTATATATGTATGTATGTATGTATATATAATACGTATATGTATGGTATGGTGTGTATATAAATATATATATATATTATATATATATATAGTATATATATATATATATCTATATATATATAATATATATATAATATATATATATATATATATATAATTATATATAGATATATATAAATATATATATATTATATTATATAATATATATATATCTATATATATATATGTAATCTTGGAAAACATTTGGGACTATGTACGTCATCCCTCGCCCCGCGGGAAATCCAGGAGGCTTATAATCAAACAGCGTTGTTCATTATTTGACGTCACGCATCCAAGTATAGACCAGACTCGAGGTTACATAACTTCGCTGATTGGAAGACCAATAGTGCAGCGAAATTGGTAACATTTCAGTGATCGAGAATGAAGCCCATTTTAATATTCGAAGAACCAAAATTGAATTTTAGCAAGTCTGGAGCAGATTTGGATGAATTATATTGGTGATTCTTAGTGGCCACGAATAAGTTTACGTGGCAGATTTTAAGTGAATTAAGAGTAAGTTATCCATCCCAAATTTTACAATCCAAATACGACTTATTCAGATTTGTAGGAGCGATTCTTCCTTGCATCTTTTGGCAGCTCAGTAAATTTATTTAAGATAGGTAATATCGTCCGAGGGTGATTCTTTTAAGAACAGAACGGAAGTAGAATTTGCAGATTATTTAGAAGGTGGTATAGACGCTCTTATAAATAAATAATTGCGTCGTATTTCGGTACTCAGCTGAAATAGCAGGAGATTATTTTCGTCTAACGTTGAACAGAAGATAAACCAAATATTTGTCATGTAGATTCCAAACTCACATTTGTTAAGAATAGTGTTTACAGACTGAATCCTAAAACCGATGCGCATATTTATTAATGTTAATTACCTGGATTAATTGTGAAAGAAAATATATTTCATTTTCATTGCCATGAACTATCTCCAGTAAGCGTTGTAGGGATTATTTTATCCTAACTGTTATAGAGGGAATAATTACATTCAGAACCTTAAATTACACGCATTACTCCTTTTCGGATAACTCATCTCTTTCTAGTAAGGTGATATATATATCCTCTGAGTACCTCATTTGACGGCGTCATCTTGGATGAAAAGTCCTAGACAATATTAATGGTTATTTTAGACTTGCGGGGAAAGCGATGCCTCGAAGGTCAGTAATTAAGTTTGTTAGATGATCCACTTCCTGTATTGCTAATCAGAAAGTGTCTTACCTTAGTAATCATAGAGAAAGCGCCTCAGTGGCGTGATCGGTATGGTCTTGACCTGCCACCCCGGTGGCCGCGAGTTCGATTCTCGGGCATTCCACTGAGGGGGTTAGAGATGTGTATTTCTGGTGATAGAAGTTCACTCTCGACGTGGTTCGGAAGTCACGTAAAACCGTTGGTCCCGTTGCTGAATAACCACTGGTTCCATGCACGTAAAAACAGCATGCAAACAAACTTAGTAATCATAGAATAACCATTTATTGTAGCACAATAAAACCCGGTAATAGCCTGTATAGAACCCTCTTTTACACATTTCTCTTTCAGCTACATGTATAGGAAATCCTGAATTTCTCAAGAGCGGGCGTCCGTTGTAGGAAAGATTACTCTTATAGGAGGGTTGTTCAGCTAATTATGTAGGAAAGTATATCCTCATAGGATGCTCTTTCAGCTATATACCTGTGTGGAAAAGAATATTTCTTCATAGATAGGATGTTCCTCCAACTACCGATGTAAGAAGGAATTCTTCGTTAGATTCCCTTCATCAGCCTATGTAGGAAAGAGTTTCCTCATAGGATGGCCCTTCATCAACTTGTGTAGGAAATTAGGAAAGGATTTTTTCGTAGGATGCCCCTTCATCAACCTGTGTAGGAAAGAGTTTCCTCATCATTGGAAGCACGTAATTTTGTAACACCACATGCAATGCAAGCACTAAAATATAGGGATATATGAAAGACAAGACAATAACGGTTATCTAAAAGGAGAGTGTAGTAATTATTCGCATTTATAATACAACCCAAGTAGGAAAATGACTGGGAGTTAGATTTCTCGATAAGTAAACAATGAAACAAATGGGAACAAAGTTAGAAAGTGTTCTAAACTTTCCACTGTTCTCAACCAGATGTATTAGATTCTATATTTAACTAGATGTAACATTGTTTCACCGGCATTTTCGATTAGTTAAATTAATATTCACTGTCTGTCGGTCTGTCTTCCGTAATAATATTCGAGTGATAGATGGCGTCTCTCCCAGTCGCTGGTAACATACACAAGTCGTTTTATTTTCTTCTTCCCTCTCATAACAGCTTGACGGCGATTGATTGACGCGTCATATAATTCGCCTAAAATTGTAACTGGTCGTGACAGAGAAGCCTGTTTGCAAGAATGGCAACTTTAATGTGCACCTACAGTTGAAATGGCAGTTCATTTATGATTTCATATTCAGCCAATTTATTTTGATGCCGACAATTTTATTTCCTGTTCTTTGACAGAACTACGTTCAAATTACCTGTCACACTACGCTGGGCGATCGATATCGCTTCAGCGTTACACCAGAATAAAACGATCCTTTAACTAATTCCTTCCTGGATTGCGTAGGTTTCAGTAAAGTAGTTATTGGTTTATTATTATTCTTATTCATTAATTATGAGTATTATTTTTATTATTATTTTTATTATTAATTTATTTTTATTATTATTTATTATTTTTTTTTTTATTATTTTTATTTTTATTTTAATTATTTTATTTTGATTTTTATTATTATTTTTATTTTTATTATTATTATTTTTATTATTCTTTATTTTTATTATTTTTATTTTTATTATTTTTATTATTTTTATTATTATTATTATTATTTTTATTATTATTTTTATTTATTATTATTTATTATTTTTATTATTATTTTTTAATTTTTATTATTATTATTTTATTATTTTTATTTATTATTTTTATTATTATTTTTATTATTTTTGTTATTATTTTTAGTTATTTTGTTAGATGATGGCAGCATCAGTGGAATTGATTTTATATATGGTCTTTTCAATTCTTCTTATTATTCTCTTCTCATCAGGGCTGATATTTGCTAATAGCTGGCCGATGTTCATATCTTGGTTAAAGAAATGTTTTCTAAAAATACTAATTTATTGTTATGATAACAAAAGTGGTTAACAAATCTTAGTAATGGAATTCCAACGTTTTCCAAAAACCCGTATATCGGTTCATCTTCAAGGAAAGGTGAGCGTGAACTAATTGGAATGGGTTGTTGTTTTGTTGTTGGAGACTAAGCCAGCCTTGTGCTGGCACGGGCTCTTGCTCCTAGAGCAGCCCGTAACTGGAATATCTGTAAAGATACAAAAAACAGTGCTTTGGCGGTTAGTTTTGGAAAGGAGATAGGGTGACAGGCAGGATTGCAACCCTTTGAACCTTACGGTACCCATCAGTAGGAGAGAAAGTTTTATAGCAGTGAGACTCAGCCTAGCTGAAGAGTGGCTGAGTAGGAAGAAGGAAGAGAGTTTTAGTTTGAGGGAAAGAAGGCGTTACCTATAAACATTTTAGGCGCAATATATATACATGTGTGTAGGCATCTGAAAATATTGCAATATATATCAAACCAACATTAAGAGCAAGTATTATAGTATATATACATGTTCATGCATACTCACCATTATACATATGCTCCCAAAAAGATGTTTATGACTCCCATTGCAACCAGTGAAGTAGAGGGGTTTTGTGCTTTGTGTGGCTTTCATTGTTTTTTTGTTTACAAGACACTAGGAGATTTCCCATGTGTCTATGGAGAAATGCCGTGTGATTCATCCTTTTACCTGGGAGGTGGGTGAGACATTAGGAGATTCCCATATGTCCCTATGTTATTTAAGATGTGTCTGGTGATCTGTGCCGGTGTCAGCTCTATTTCAGTTAGGTTTGATCTGTAAGATTGTGTCTCTGGGCAGTCTAGTAGGTAGTGTTCGAGGGCTTGGATTGCCTCTTGGTCACAGTACTGACATAACCTGCCTCATTTCCTATCATTTGCCAGGTGCAGAGGTATCCTAGCCTTAATCTGTGTGTGATGACTGAGAGTTTTCTAGTGGTTTGTTTTGTGATGTCATGCGGCGTTAGATTTGTGACATCCACATACCACTTGGACGTCCTTGACTCTTGTAGGTAGTGACGTTTCCCGTACTTCACTCTCTTCTTGGAGTTTGGCATAGCTTTTTGCCATTTCCTTTAGGTGTGTTATGGATGGTTGCACTTTTATGCTTACTGTACTGCAGCTGAGGGCACTTTTGGCAAGGAAGTCAGCTTCATCATTTCCCTGGATTCCCACATGGCTGGGTATCCAGTTTAGCGTGACTCTCCTGCCAGCCGCTTGATGTGATTGGCCAATGATTTTTATGGCTGTTTTTATCAGTGTCACATTTTCTTTTGGATTTGTCGCTTTGATAGCGAGTATTGCTCCTTTGGAGTCAATATGCACTGTTGTGTCCCTTCTTTTAAATTGGAATTTCTAAGGCTTTTAAGATTGCCATTAGTTCCGCTTGTAGTATGGAGACATTGTTGGATAGCCTCCAGCTTCCTTTGAAGTCTTGGGCAGCCACTGCTGCTGCAGTGCTGGAGCTTCTGTGTCAAACTGAGTCATCAGTGTAATATTATGTTTTCAGCTGCTGTGTTCCCGATTGCTTCTTCTGCTGCAGTTTTCATTTGTGCTGCTGTGCACAGTGCTTTGTTTGCCGGTAGTATTGTGAAGTTATACCGGATTGGGTCTTCGACCCAGGGAGGTGGTTTTTGGTATCCCTCAGGTGGGACATCCTTTGTTATGTGTTTCACTGTGTCCTGCATACCCAGTTCTCTAAGTGTCTGGAGTATACTGCCCGCATAGGTTTTTTGGCGGGTCTAGTTCTTCGTGCAAGTTTAATAACCACGCTTGCATTTTGTTTTTGTGTGGTCCATTTCTGTCGTTTCTGATGGTTTTGCACAGAATGGCAATATTTCTTTGGCCTATCCTGTGCTTGAGAGACTGCAGTTGTGTCTCTGCCCTCAAGAGACAAATTCTTGTCCACATTGGGGCTCCAAGTATAAGTCTCATTGCGTTGTTTTGGATGACTTCCAGCCTCTGCTGTTGATCCTTTCTGAGATTTG
>NC_087204.1:42463250-42480750 GCF_015104395.2 Macrobrachium nipponense
TTCTTGTTTTAAGCGGTTCTTAAAGTTTCACATTCCATGTCCTTGAGAACGTCCACTCACCCCATAATGTTTCAGTCTCAGTCATACGGTGAAGTGCTTGCAAGAGTAAGGTTCGCGGTTTGCAGCTTTATTACCGCCACCAGTTGACCCACTGGGTCTTGGGATAATAGCATCATCTCTAAAAGATCTGCAGAAAATCTGAGGGTGCTTACTTTATAGCAACAGTCCACCCACAGAGAGGAATAAGAAAGAGAGTTAAAAAAAAATCATATACATATGTCATGTGCGTATGTATATGTGTGTGTGTTTAACAATTTTGGGTCTTAAGTAGTTGCGGCTATTTATGGATCACACGAAATTTCACAATTTCCCCCATGAAATCTGCGGTTGGTAATGATCCGCACTTCAGACATTGAGTGAGTGGTTCTGTACAAGAATTATCTTATCTGAGATTGTCTTATCACACGAGGTCGCAAGGTTAAGTCGTACTTTCAAGTTGTCTTCCGGAAAAATCTATTAAAGAAAAAAAATGTGACAACTCATTCCAAAATTAATTACTCCTTTCTCTTCGTATCTGATTTTTATTACTACTTTATTTGCATCTCTCTCTCTCTCTCTCTCTCTCTCTCTCTCTCTCTCTCTCTCTCTCTCTCTCTCTCTCTCTCTCTTTGTTAAAGAGAAAATATAGCATATTCCAAAGTTAATTATTCCTTTATATTTACAGTTAATATTTGTTACTACCGTATTTGAATCCCCCACCCCCCTCTCTCTCTCTCCACCAAGATGCAAAAATAAAAAAAAAATACTCTCTCTCTCTCTCTCTCTCTCTCTCTCTCTCTCTCTCTCTCTCTCTCTCTCTCTCTGTTAAAGAGAAAATATGGCATATTCCAAAGTTAATTATTCCATCATATTTATAGTTAATGTTTATTACTACCGTAATTGAATCCCGCCTACCCTCTCTCTCTCTCTCTCTCTCTCTCTCTCTCTCTCTCTCTCTCTCTCTCTCTCTCTCTCCACTAAGATGCAAAAAAAAACTAGAATTGAATATGAAAGGTAAGCAACCTTTTAAAGTATTTACGTCGGAAATAAATGTTGACAAGTCTTAGGTAAGTGACATAGCAATAGAAAATAAGAGTTTGTCACATTGCCGTATACAAATCATTATTTGGAGTCCTGGGAGTTTTTTTTTTTTTTATTACGAGAGAGATAGAGATACAGCTAAACAAATATGGATGGATGGATAAATATCAAGTGAGGGAGAGATTGAATAGTGGAGAAAGAATGAGTTTTGGGGAGCGTGGGCCGAGGATGAGTGACAGAGTACTAGTGAGAGAGAGAGAGAGAGAGAGAGAGAGAGAGAGAGAGAGAGAGAGATAAAATGAGAGTGAGTGAATAAGAGTGGGTACGTGGTGGCAGAATGAGAGAGAGTGATGAAAAAGTGAGTGATGGAAAAAACAAATAAACAAACAGAAAGAGAGAGAGAGATGAAAAAGTGAGTGATGGAAAAAAATAAACAAGCAGAGGAAGAGAGTAAGAGTGGTTATGTGGCAGCGGAATGAGAGAGAGAGAGAGAGAGAGAGAAATTGAATGATGGAGAAAACAAATAAACAGAAAACAGAGAGAGAGAGAGAGAGAGAGAAACAAACAAACAAACAAACAAACAAAAAGCAGACGTAGATAGAGAAAGAGAAATAAATAAAAAAAATTAAGATAACAAGAGAGATTAGATGGAGAGAAACGCTCAAACGGGGGGGAGACAAACAAACAGACAGACACACAGACAAACACAACACAAGTTCCGCAACCTCTGAAAGTTCCAGCCAATTTCCGTCATCGATTGGGACTCATGCACGGACGGCGATAAGGTCTTTATCGACAGAGAGAACTTCTTATCGGGACCCTGATTCTCGTATTGAAATGAATGGCCCGATGATGCCGCTCCTCGAGTACGATGATTCATTGCTGTTGATTTCCCTGTAGGTATTACCGAGTGCTACGAAGTCCATATTACTAGTATTGTGTGTGTGTGTGTTTTTATGTAAAAATTTGCAGTACAGAGATTCATCCACCTTTCTTTAGGACATCGGTATTTGCATTATAATTATCATTATGTTGTTGTTGTTTTTGCTGAGTTTGTTGTTGTTGATGCTGAAGTCTTCATAAAAAGGATATGCCGCAATGAAATTATTATTATTATTATTATTATTATTATTATTATCATCCTATTCTACTGGTTGGTTTTCATTGTGTGGGTTTCGGGATTACATCATGCCTCCTTAGGAGTCCATCACTTTCCTCACTATGCGCGCTGTTCTAGTAGTACATTCTTCTGTATGAGTCCTGGAGCTACTTCAGCATATAGTTTTTCCAGGTTCCTTTTCAGGGATCTTGGGATCGTGCCTAGTGTTCCCGTGATTATGGGCACAACTTCCACTGGCATATACCATATCCTTCTTATTTCTATTTTCAGGTGTTAATACTTAAAAAAATTTTAATTTTTCTTTCTCATCTACTCTGGTGTCCCCAATTTTTTTTAATTTTCTTTCTCATCTACTCTGGTGTCCCAGAGTATTGAGACATCCATAGTATTGAGACATCAGTAAGTAATACTTTCTTCTTTATTTTGTCAATTACCGTCACGTCTGGTCAATTGGCATGTATCATCCTATCTGTTCTGATACCATATAGTCCCAGAGGGTCTTTACTTGATCGTTTTCTATCACCCCCTCAGGTTGGTGTTCGTACCACTTATTACTGCAAGCTAGTTTCTTGAACAGGCTCCAGTGGAAGCTTGTTGCTACTGAATTATGCCTCTTTTTGCACTAGTTCTCGGCAAGTGCCGGACATTAGCTTGCTATGTGGTTTATGGTCTCGTTTTTCATATTGCGCATATGGGTGAAATGTTATTTACATCTGCTTATTGTTCCTAGGGCCTGATCTTGTGCCGTAGTTAACATTCCTTGTTTCCGTCTTGAGTTCTCCCTTCTGTAGCCATTGCCATGTTTCATCGCTGGCCAGTTCTTTAGTCTGTCTCATGTACTGTCCTTGCATTGGTTTGTTGCACCATTCCTCCGTTCTGTTTGTCATTCTCCTGTTTCTGTATATTTCTGGGTCTTCGTCTACTTTTATCAGTACTTCCCATGCACTCCTAAGCCACTCGTCTTCACTGCCTTTCAGATATTGCCTCAGTGCTTAGCTCTCGATGTTAATGCAGTTCTTTAGGCTTAGTAGCCCCTCTCCCTCCCTCCTTTCGTGTTATATATAGTCTGTCTGTATTTGCTCTTGGGTGTAGTGCTTTGTGTATTGCCATGTGTTTGCCAGTTATCTTGTATATTCTGCGAAGTTCAGCCTTCGTCCACTCCACTACTGCGCTGTATCATTACTGGTACTGCCCATGTAAATATTGCTTTCATCATGTTTCTGGCATTGAGTTTTGACTAGAGGATCGCCTTAAGTCTCTCAGTATATTCTTTCCTGATCGTGTCCTTCATCTCTTGGTGTTTTATATCCCTTCCTTCTATTATTCCCAGGTATTTGTATCCTGTCTCATCTGTGTGTTTGATGCTATTCCCATTTCGTAGCTTTACCCCTTCCTTGTCAATTTGCCTTTATGTATGTTGCCCAAGGCACATTTTTCTATTCCAAACTCCTTTCTGATGTCCCCAGATTATTATTATTAATATTATTATTATTTATTATTATTATTATTATTATTATTATTATTATTATTATATACAGACAGTAGACCTCCCTTTCAAGCATGTAGTCATTATTATTATTATTATTATTATTATTATTATTATTATTATTATTATTATTATATAATATAGGTAGTAGATACCCTTTCAAGCATGTAGTATTGAAGGTGATAGCTGCATTCAGTGTATCATTGATTTTCCAGGGTTACTGCATTTTGCCAGTAACTCGCTAATGTTTGTCATTCTTGTAGAGGAAAGCAGTTGCAAACTTGGACAGTAACTGATACAGTGTATTCGTCTGAAATAAAAGTACCCAATTTTGCAAATGCTCTCTGAAGTAAATTTAGACACTTTTTCCAAAAGTAGTCATCACATAAGTAAGGGAACGTTGCAAACATTTTGATTTTTTGCACAGTATGGATAGCAGTGGGCATTTCCATTTTCTTGTCTAAGAATTTGTTTAAGGAAAAAGTGTCTTAAATTTACTTCAGAGAGAATTGCCTGCCTTGAATCTAAAATCCCCAAAAATCCTTGCACCATTGGGTCCTTCTTCAAGCTCAAGGACAAAGTTAGTCCTCTGTTTACATTCAACGTTGTTTATAAGTATACTTGCCCCAGGTATAACCAGGGGACTTGCGTTGGATGTACCAAGCGACTACTAAGGGTACGCATAAACGCCCATAGAGGAGTTAGTTTTAGAACCGGAAGCAGATTGTCCAACTTAGAACAATCCAATATAAGGAACCATTCCAAATTATGCAAAACATCCATAGACAACAAAGATTTTCAAATAATAGGACAAACGCAGAAAAACAATGACTTAACAACCTTAGAGTCCATAATGATAAAATTAACTGTCCCATCATTAAACACCCAAACATCATCTACTCAACTGTTCATTGCTTGATGGCCCTATTTGTCTTGTCGTTGCCTTATTGGTACGTGTTGCCTTGTTGTTTATTATTGTTATTCTTTTTTTCTCTCTCTCTCCTTGTTTCAACAGTTTCCTTTTAACTCCCGTCTGGGTAGGTCCTTCTTTTCGTGTCAATGGTGTTTTTTGTATATATTTTAAATGAGTTAACATTTTAAATAAGATGAAACTGTAGTGATTTTAGTTATATGTTATGATAAGTGTTTTTTATGATTAATTATAAAGTCAACTCGCTGTATTTCAGCCTTGAAGATGCAACAATTTAGTTGTGAAACATCGGCATTAGCAGTAAACCTTCAATTGTATCGAATCCTTTCCTTGGACGCTTACAAGTATGTATGTATATATATATATATATATATATAATATATATATATATATATTTATATATATGTGTGTGTGTGTGTGTGTGTGTGTGTGTTTGTATACTATATATATATATATTGATATATATAAATATACATAATAGATAATATATATATATATATATATAATATATATATAATATATATATCAATAGAAGGATCCAGTAATATCCTTGTTTATCTATATAATATATTTTATACAAAGCTTAAAGCTTTCGTCCATCCTACTGTGGACTTGATCACGTCCACAGTAGGATGGACGAAGCTTTAAGCTTTTGTATAAATATATTATATAGATAAACAAGGATATTACTGTGGATCCTTCTATTGATTTATTAGAAGCACGATACAGTGTTTTTTATTTTGCATATATATATATATATATATATATATATATATATATATATATATATATATATATATATATAGTGGTGTGTGTGTGTGTTTGGATTGATTCTTTCTAGTGTTAAGGATTGTACCTAGCTAATATACGAAACCGTTCGGTAGGAATAAACCAATTTTGCAAGATACCAAAAACTGTTGATGTTAATCACCTTAGAAGATAAAGTCTTGGGAATCCGGTGATGCCAACATATTCTGCTCGAAATATCTCCAAGAAAGACTTTCCGAAGGTCAACGAGATTGCGTTACGTAAATGTAAAAGAGTGTATAAAGCAAAATATAGAAACTTGATCAGGTGAGAACGAAACTTACAGAAATCCATTGATCAATAACTGTTGTGAGAGCGATAGGAGAACACACACATTGACTTGATGAAATGATATAACAAAATTCACAAACAAATCTTGTTTACAAATGGTGATAATGATTCCGTGCCGTGTGTTTCAATCATTTAACAGTGATATTTAGTACTAGGTATAAAAGACGTATGAGACCAGAAATATAGGTCTGTTAAAAAAATCTATTTCCGGAGAAAAGCAATGAATCTGCAAAACTTCTAGCGATATACATTGGAACTTTTTCGTCCATTTTGTTTCTCATATTTTTGTAGCCGTTCTTATGGTATTAGATCCTAACATTAGTTTTACTTTCATTTGCTTATCACTTTTGTTTTAGCTTGTATCAAGTCTTATCTTAGCACAGTGAACAAAGAAAAACCCGCATGCTTGTGTGTGTGTATATATATATATAATATATAAATATATATATATATATATATATATATATATATATATATATATATATATACATACACATACATACATACATACATACATACATACATACATACATACATACATACATACATACAATAAAAAAATGAATACATAAATACATACACACACACACACAGACTCACCTGTACGCAGATACAAATTCAGGTAGCGCAAGCCTTTGTTTCTTTGTTTACAAAGAAAACGCACAGCAAGCTTTGCGTTGGGGTACTCTTTGTTGATCTCGGCACCGCTATCGATTATTTCTATTAACACATATTCGTGACGTTATCGGTCTTATCGATCCGCTATAGAAAAAAGTTGGCTGTCTATACAATCACGTCAGTCATCCCGCGTACAGGCATGGTATTTTCCCCCAAAACAGGTGCGTATTTAGGCGTCACAGGTACTGCGTGCTACGGAATATCACGCGTAATCAAATAGCGGTTACTGGTCAACATCCCGCCAGCCAGCGTTTGGTAAAAGGGGAATTCGGTAACAGAAACACTTCACTTCCCTGCACGGTGATTTCGTATTCGTGATGTCCTGTTCCGCTATTTTTCTGGATGGGGTCACGGCTATTCAGTGCCACCCCCCCCCCCCCCACTCCGCCCCACAATAAATGGCTTCTGTCAGTGGAAGCGACGAATGTCCCCGCGAAAAAGAGGACATTTATCATATATGAAAAACCGATAACCATAATCAGCGTCAGAGCAACACTTAATGAGACCTCTACGTGTTTATGCCGTTCCCGCCAAGATTATAGATATTCTGATGGTCGGTTGACAGCTAGAGGTTTCCCGATTATTTTTCTCTCGCACGCTCCGGTTTCGAGTCGACTTTCTCCCTGTTTATTGTTACCGAATACATGCGAACTTTTGAGTCCCGATATGTAATGTCGAACGAGCACACACTTTTACCTGGACGGTGAGAAAGGTTTTGCTATAACTGCACTCTGTAGATGTATATAATAAAAATATTTTTTTTTTTCATCGTTCTTTGAAGTTTGCCTAGAATAATAACTTCGACTGCACCAAAAATGAAAATAATTGTACAGTGCTAGAGGAACGAGGAACAAAAGTCCCAAAGCGCCACCTGCATATAGCTATAGCGGCACCCCTCGAAACAAGCAAATATCGAAAAAAATTAGCATCGTTACCAACGAAAAATCTCATATTCTAATGAAAAAAAAAAATGTATATTTCCTTTCCTGGGTACTTATATCTCGTGTGAGTTGTAGTGCACCCCGGTCAGGCCATTGTTACATCCCAATAGTGTTGATCGCAAGAAACAATAAAAATCGAACGTTTTCGTAACTTTTCCTCCTTCTCTTTGCTTTCATAAGAAATTGCGAATGATAATGTTAGTAAGTGTGGATTTACGACTTTTAATTAAAGATGCTTTATCGAACTGTTCTTCTGGTGCAGGGCAGATATTTGAGGTTGTGGAAAAGGAAATGCTTTCATACGGTCGTAGGGGGGATATTGTTTCTCTCTAAAACTTTAGTTTTTTTTTATGGTTTCAAAAGAGAATTGGAAATACTGTTAATGTTAGTTGTTGTATATCTGTCCTTATATGCACATTTACTCACACACATACATATACATACACACACACACACACACACACACACACACACACACACACACACACATATATATATATATATATATATATATATATATATATATATATATATATATGGTGAATGTGAATAAAGCGATCATTTCTTTTCTAGATCTTTCCTCTTTCCTCAAGACCAATATGTTAGTGTTGCAATAGTAACACGATACGCTTAATCTATATGATGGCATAGGAAGACATTATCTCTCTCTCTCTCTCTCTCTCTCTCTCTCTCTCTCTCGTGTGTTTGAGTAACAGAGATTGACTTTGCCCCCTCAGGAGAGAGGCTGCGATTAGAAAGGTAACTAAACCTGATGGCTTTACTTCACTGAGCAAATTCGGTGTGTGTTATTGGCCCGCCAGTAATAATGCCCTCGGTTGCAAGTGTTTGTTTAAGCGTTCTCCTGTGTGTGTTTACGTCCATAGGATCCGTTTGTTAGGGAATGATCGCGTGTTTTGTTAGCTGGGATCCGTAGTACTCCCTGGAAATGGCCTTGGAGAATCGGTGTATATTACCTCGGCAAATATCCCAGATGGTTGTGAGACGTCAACAGTTTCTTCGGAGGGAAACCCAGGGTGTCTACGTATAAAGATTATTATTTTCTTCTAAGAGGTCCACAATACTAAACAATGTTGAGAGTTCGTGTATAATTTTAAAACCCTTTACAAAAAGCTTTCGAACCCTTCCCTGGGTTCAACTTTAGTGAGTGGGACTGAAGATGAACCCAGGGAAGAAGGGTTCGAAAGCTTTTTGTTTTAAAATTATACACGAACTCTCAAATTTTTTTTTTATTATTGTGGACCTCTTAGAACATTATATACTCTCGCGATAGAGAGTTTTTCCTAATTATATTACTGCGAATTAAAAGCCACAGTAGTGTTAGAAATATTTATGCTCAGTTTAAAAAATCATTTTGAACTCTGTGCGTAAATGTTTTTAGTGCTACTGTGGCTTTTAATTCTCGTTACAGGGTATTATTATTATTATTATTATTATTATTATTATTATTATTATTATTATTATTCTAACATGTTTACGTTGGTCAGTTGTCGTTTTGCATACAAAATTGTTTTATTTAAGGGTGAAAATTAATCATACTGCGAAAAGCTGAAATAACTCCAAGATGAACGTTGTCATCATGGGTCGATATTCATCTTCAAAACTGTTATAATTATTCTTTAATTAATTCTGCTAATTTAAAATATGAGAGAGAGAGAGAGAGAGAGAGAGAGAGAGAGAGAGAGAGAGAGAATAATGACGATGTTTCCCGAGTAGAGAATCTGTAAGTTGCACGGGGTCTTATTTGGCTCTGTAACGCGAGTTTCTGTCTCTCTCTACATTTTTCACCTATCAGCCCTGAAGGCCACCTTGTGTTTATGCTACGAGCGTAATGGCCTTATTCGCCCTTAATACGACACACCATAGTCGTCTAACTATCCCGTACGTAATTCGCTACTCAAATTTAACGGAAGATACTTAAATTGTTACGCTTTTTCCTGAAATCGAACATACTTGCTTTTGATAGCGTGTCGAATATTATGACAACCACACTATGGGTTGGAAGTGTGTGAGAGTATTTTAAATTGGATTATATCAGAATATAAACATTTTTTTTCGTGTAGTTTTATTTTAACTGGGAGAAAAAGTGGCAATGGAGTTTAGATGGTAGACTTTTAATTAACTTGATTTGGAACGTTAGGAGATCTGGAAAAAATATTTATTCTATTCTGTTAAATTTTCCTTAGATAATCTTATTTTGACATTCTTGTATACGGCAAATTTTCTTGTCATTTACCTATTCGACTTGCATTATTATCCAAAAAATTTCATTGGTATCATCGTTACATATAATAAGTGAAGTATAACCGTAAATACTAATGCAAAACCGGAACGGTCGGGACCTCTTTCTGATGAATTATGATTAGATCCCTAGCGGACCAATTACCTGGAGATACAGTGGATATACGCTTTATCCAAGCCAGTGGCGTAACCGGAACACCTGGAGATGTACACTTTCTCTCTAAGTCCCTCTGGCATTCTGAACACCTGCGGAGGTACTCTGGATATCGGCTTTCTGGAAAGCCTGGAAAGCCCTCTGGCGGTGGGATCACCTGGAGATTCTGTAGATCATTCAAGACTTGCTGTGAGGCCCTCGGGCAGTCACAGCGCCTGTAGATTCTGTAGCTACTTCTCGAAATCACTCTAGTCCGGAACACCTGTGGGGGGGTGGGTGGGGGGGGCGCACTCGTAGATATAGGATCCGTAGGTGTCTGTCGGTCGAGGCACTTGGAAGTTCTTTCGCTATTAAGTTTTTGTAAGTGCAGGTGTTTTCAATCAGACAACAGGTTGTACGCGTATGTCTAATGCATTGAAATGTTATTGGCGCTACAGTGTGTTTATTTCGGCTACGTCCTTGATATGGACTTTTACTCCACTTCCATCTCTCTCTCTCTCTCTCTCTCTCTCTCTCTCTCTCTCTCTCTCTCTCTCTCTCTCACACACTTGTGATTGTAATCCTTTATCAGCCTGTAACCTACTTTTGTCTTCTGAGAAAACCTTCTTCAAGGGGAAATCCAGTACCTTGCAGCAGGCAACGGGAGTAACAACTCCCCTCCCCCCTCCGTCAGAGCATTATCCCTTCCCACTGCGTCCTCCAGGAAAGTCATTCTAATTCCCCGTGACACACCATGTCTCTGTTGTGTATCGCTGCCCAAGTTAAAATGATCGATTATGCAGTATTTACTAATGTGAAAATGGCGTGAGCCAATGTTTCATGAAATCCAATATTGCGTTGAAGAGCGCGTTTTATTTTGGCTCCGAGAGCAAATTGGAAGAGGTTAGAGCAATAGAACACACCACGGGAGCTGTTGATTGGTGATAAAGTCATCAGTTGCGCTTGTCATTGGCAATTAGCCATATTGGCAGACGTTGAGATATAGTCCCTTTTTTCCCTCTCTCCTCTTTCTCCCCTTTCTCTCGCTCGCTCTCTAGTGTTTTCCTTGATTCCTATTTCATACATCTTTTTTAAATGCCAATTTCAGTTATGTTTATCTTTTCGTTCTTATCTACCTTTCGGTAATTTGTTGACTGTTAATTAACGAGTTTGTAAATACAACTTTAGAAATAAAGAATGATTTGGAAAATGATTAGATGGGTGAATACAAAGCTTTGCAGTAACCAAACGAAAATATCGATCATAAGAAAGTATACTAAACTGAAGTTTCTCTCCTACGTTTGTGAGTCTCGCAGTGATCCATCGACTTGAAAATTCCTAGCGGACACTTCCCGTGGCCACGACACTTGTCTTGTTTAAAGCTTACGAGGAGGACTTCTCTGAAATCCTGTCTGTCAGTGGCTGCAGTTCTCGCAATACCACACCGCAAGTAAACTCGTTGAAATAATGTGTGGCATACAGTTTAAATTCATTAAACAGCATACTGAAAATTTTTAACATCCTTGTTAAGATTCTAATGCATTTGTAAGTGGGGATTTGCGAAGTCTGTATTGGTAATAGTTAAAATAGTCACGAAGTATTGTAAGTGGGTAAACTTCTTCAACTACTGCATTGCAAATGGTAAAAGTTTTTTATTTTTATTTTTTTTTATATAAAGTTATATATATAAAAGGGTCAAATTCTTGATCTACTGTATGAAAGTGATCAAGTCTCTTGAAATGCGTATTGCATTGTCGTGGAGGTTCTTCCAAAAAGTATAAAAGTATTTTAGTAAAAATTCTCGATACTGCAAATGCTTAAGGCTTGAAATCACGTACAGGAAGCGGTAAAGACTCGAAATAGTTTCGTGAAAAGGGTTTGGAATCTTGAGATGCGGTGTGGCACATGGTTAAGATTCTTGGAATAATCTTTTGAGTGCATTATGACGAGAGAATCTCGGAAATAGCGCGCGGAGTCCGAATAAAGCTCTCGATGTGGAATTTTGATTCTCTCTTTTGTATAGGATCCCTTAGGGCAACCCTCTCCTCCAGGAGGTCAAGTCTTGTCGATGACAGCGCGTGATCTGCAGTTCGGTGACTTTAACTTTCGATGCAATATTTAGTATTACTGTCGTCGTTAGAAATGGACTATTAATTTGCATACTAAGAGCAATCTGGAATACTGCGATGTGTTAAAAGCGGGAGCTGGTTCAGCGACAGTTTTTAAATTATATTAAAGTATTCCCGGATGATAACGATAGGATTCAGTGTGGCATTTTTGTTTGTTTTTGTATGCTTGTATATTTGTATCCCTAGTATTTTCCGAATGTCTCATGCATTAAGTGATGATTGCTTTTGTACCGGAGGAACAGGTCCATTGATTTTGCATTTAGCGACTTACTGTAGAAGAAATAACAAGTTTCAAACTCCTAGTGGATGGGCTTTCCAGTTATTTAAGATGAGTTTTGTAACTTCGTAACTCTTATGATAGTAGACCTATGACTGATGAAAGCCCTGCACATGAACTCCTCACAGGAACGGAAGAGCCTTCTCGATGACGTCATGTTGTGTATGAGCCTGCAGACGTCCACAGAAACTAAGAAATGCAATAACCTAACAAGAAGCTTTATCCTGACGTAGCCTTGAGTCAGAGAGCTTGGAGTGGGTTCTAGTGTACGACACTTACATACCCACTTCTACTGAAGAAGTCGGTTCTGTGAATGACTGGGGCACATCCTGCATGTCTTGCAGTGTTTTGGTTTTATCATTATTATTATTCCACTTGATGTCGGGTATTCAATTGGTACATACGACATCTTTATATGCGCAAAAACAAAAGGTGAACATTATTTTTTAACAATATGTTGTACATATAAATGTTTTCGTGTTCATGCACAAGGGTATTTGCTATTAGGAAAGAATGGGTCTGTCTCTCAATGCCTCATAGAATACAAAATCATAATGGACTTGTATGATAAAGTTGAGGAACATCCAGAATAAATACATATTTGATAAAAGGTACATAAGCAATACGTAATGACACAGCTGATTGAAACAACTAAGACAAATGTCAGGATAGTAAGAAGTCACTATGAGTGGCTTGGGTTACCAAGAATGGAAAGTATTTGATTAGTAGTCATATGGGCGAGTTGAAGCAAAGACGTATTTGTACGGGAGGATATACTTTTTGCGTCCTTATGTACAAGGCGGCTTGCTTTTACATCTGATTTGTTTAGTTGAAAGGGTTTCCTTATTCCGTATTTCCTTGTGAGTCATTTTAACTCTGCTGATTTACACTTACAATGTTTAATAACTTCAATGTACTTTAATAACGTATAATAAATGCATAGTAATACCTATTGTTGAAATATATCAAGTTTTTAAATCTCTCTCTCTCTCTCTCTCTCTCTCTCTCTCTCTCTCTCTCTCTCTCTCTCTCTCAAAACACACACACAAAACGTAAAATATATGTGAAAAGGATCAAACATACGGTATGTCTTCAACTTCCTGTTGTTTTGTTACTCATAGGTTATGTATATATTGTTTTATAGGTTATCTGTACATAATTTTTTCTCTCCAAGATCCTTCTCGTCTGGTCCAGTAATTAGCTTTTCATGTCAACAAGTTTCTCTCTTTAAGCGAAAATATTTGCTAAAGAGAATAATCTATTGTTCGTGGCAACGCTTGCTAACAATTATTGTATATAATAATATATATCTGGAGTTGTCCTCACTTCACTTGACAAAATCTTGAGAGCAGAACATGGCGCAATATAACAGTATTATTTAGGATTATTACTGTATGATAATCGTATTATTGCTTGCTGTTGTTATAATAATTATTGCTCTTGGTAACAGAAATAATGATTGTACCTGGTCCTAACATTCGCACTAACCGCTTGAGCCTCTTATTTCTGGAAGATCGTAATGTAGTGTCTGAGAATAATATATAAATATATATATATATATATATATATATATATATATATATATATATATATATATATATATATATATATATATATACACACACAATGGTCCCCCGTGGGTGAAGTATGTAAGAGATCCTTACGTGAAAATGAAAGATGACTTGGTAATAAAAGTTGAGTCTTGGTACCTCCTTTCATTTCCACGTGAGAATCTCTTATATATTTAAATTAATGATGATGATGATCATAACAATAACCCTATCAATAATGATATTGAGTTATTGATAAATTAAAAAATACAGTAATAAGTCTTGAAATGGAGATCCAAATGCACAATTATATAAGGGTACATCTATTTAAAGATATATCTCTACAGAGAGCTTTCGGGACTTTGTGCGATTCCCCTTTCATCTATAAAAAAAATGGATGTATGTATTTTTGTATGTATGTGTCACATACACTTTGAAACGAATTGAGCAATTGCAGTCAAACTTACCATCTGGGAAAGAATGGTGTTGGGAGGGGGGGGGGTGTGTGGGGGGGGGGGGGGGGGGGGGGGGGGGGGGGGGTGGGGGGGGGGGGGGGGGGGGGGGGGGGGGGGGGGGGGGGGGGGGGGGAGGGGGGGGGGGGGGGGGGGGGGGGGGGGGGGGGGTGGGGGGGGGGGGGGGGGGAGGGGGGGGGGGGGGGGGGGGGGGGGGGGGGGTGGGGGGGGGGGGGGGGGGGGGGGGGGGGGGGGGGGGGGGGGGGGGAGGGTGTGTGGGCGGTTGGTGTAACCAAAGGCGTGGTGGCGTGGGGATCGGGTGGGAAAGGGGTGAAACGTGAAAATACTGAAAACGGCAGATATTAGTGCCTAATCCATAGTTTTTGAGGTCACCGAGAAGACTATAATGACACTCCCACTGCCCTTCAAGTCCAAGTTCAGCCCCAAATAGGAAGGGGGATGAGAAGTGGTGAAACATAAAATGTCAAAAATGCTGGACAATGTAACTGAAGCAACTATCTTAACGGAAAAGGGGGAGAGAGAGAGAGAGAGAGAGAGAGAGAGAACGAGAGAAGAAGACTGGGAAGGAGAGGAGAGAGAGAGAGTTTATCGGTTGTCATTCAGTTTTCCTGGGCAGTGCCGGGTTGGTCAGCTAGTTTATACATATAGGTATCTTTACATAACTTTGTATTTGCTTCTTCATGGATATTGATCATAATGATAGTCATTACATAAAGACCTTGCTGCGAACGCTCGCTTACTTGCTTTAGGAGTAAAATATCCAGTTACAAGCGTCCCTCATGAAACCGAGGACCCTGCATAAAACAATGTTGATTTCGTGCAAACGTCGTTGGGCGCCGAAATATATATATTTGGGTCGACTGTCATAAGCCGGAAATGATGTCAACGAAGGAACCTCGGCGCGAATTGCGTAGCATTTATGCAACGCTGTTTGCTGGGTGTCCGGACTGACCTCATCACGCAGCAGCAGTTGGGGTACTTACTACATGCGTGTAAATAGTGTTTCTTATTTTAGCAATTTTGGATTTAGAAGACTGAGAACATTTCTCTTATTTTAGTAGTTTGGACTTGGAAGACTGAGAAAATTTCTTTCTTATTCTAGTATTTTGGGCTTAGAAGACTGAGAATATTTCTTTATTTTTAGTATTTTGGACTTTGAAGACAGAATATTTCTTTCTTATTTTAGTATTTTGGATTAGAAGACTTGAGAATTTTTATTAGAAGACTGAGAGTAATTTCTTTTCTTAATTTTAGTATTTTGGATTTAGAAGACTGAGAATATTTCCCTTCTGTATTTTATATCATTTTGCATGTCCAGCAAACCGTTAGAATCTCTAGATGAAATTGTATTAACATTTTTAAAGGAAGCTACAGCAGGGTTTTGTAAAGTTGAGCGAAACCAAATAAAGTGAATTGAGCTAACGTGTCCATCATACTTTGTAAATTAGCGGAATATCCGACAATAAATGTTGTTCAGCTCTCTCTCTCTCTCTCTCTCTCTCTCTCTCTCTCTCTCTCTCTCTCTCTCTCTCTCTCTCTCTCTGTGGCTAAGATAGCATTACATTTAGAAGATATAGCTTCTGAACGAGCGGTATATCGTATGATTCCAATAAATTAGACAAGATAATTTTGAATAACAAAAACAAAAAAATTACTTATGCAGACTAAATTTACCAAGAAGAGCACACACTCCACCCCCAGATAAAAGTCGTTGCAGAATTATTGGCGATTTTATTCTTAGCAAGAAAAATATTGAGTGAATTATTGATCTTTCATTGCAGTAAGTCTGGAGGAAATTGTTCTTTAGCAAGGCCGGGGTGAAGAAAATTTTTATTACTTTAGATGTTAGTAAGAAATTAGGGGAGAGAATTATTGCGGATTTCATTTTAGCGAGATAGAGCTAAGTTATTGTTCCTTTTTCATTTTAGCAAGAAATTTCCGCCAAGACTTGTTAAGAGATATCGATTTTAATGAGAAAGAAAACAGAACAGGTATTATTGTTCGAGGTTTTTATCTAAGAGTGAACAAGAGAGAAATGTAGTAGATTTTACTTTTAGCAAGAATATTATTATATTTAAATGTAGAGAAGATAATCTTGGATTCTTGGTGCACCATAAAGTACTATAGTATTTTCACATCAACCGTGCATTTGATATCTAGGCCAGTCCTTTACGACGCTCCTGATTGACTGTTGATAAGCCAATCACAGGGCTGGAAACTCTCAGTCTCTGTGGAGAGTTCACATAAGCAGGATGCATGTTCCACCTCGCCTGAGGGATACTTTTGAAAGACGTATCCATCAGGAGACGTGGAACATACATCCTGCCTGTGTGAACTTTAGAGAGAGACTGAGAGTTTCCTGCCCTGTGATTGGCTTATCAACAGCCAATCAGGGGCGTCGTAAAGGACTGGCCTAGACATCAAATGCACGGTTGATGTGAATCTACTATAGGGATTATTGTCTCGTGTTTAAACTTCAACAGGAGACGTAGAAATTGCTTTTCGGAAGAAAGTTCCAGTAAACTGTCGATTATTTTGATTTTAGGCAAATGCACCAGGTAGAAATTTTGTATAATTGTACTGTGGCAAGAAAAAACCAGAGGGGTAATGGTTGCAAATTCTGAATTTAACAGAATGAAGAGAAGAAGGAAAGAATCTTATGAGCTTTTGGCTCAAAGTTGGTTGAGAGAAGTACCGCGAAAATGTCGCCCGGTCTTGGTTTCTAAAGTGGGTTGTTGATCCAAGTTGAACAGAATGACAACTCTCCATTAAAGTTCATTCATACTACTACTACTACTACTACTACGCAAACAAGGTTTTTGAAAGAATCCAAGGATTGTGCAAATGATAAAAAATGAGAAACTTCACATTTCTTCCTTCATCTATAAACTTTTTTTTCCCTTCCCACGTAACCAATCTCCCATCCCCTTTTCGAATCTCTGGTCTTGTCCTTGATTTTTAAGTGTATGATTAGTGCACATGTTAAAAGAACATGAGAATAGAAGTTCGTTTCATTAATCTAGATTTTTTCCCTTAAAAGGAGTTGTGCCTTCTGGTCTCAGCAAGCATTTTGGGATGATACTCCTTAGCCCATTACACACACACAGTATATATATATATATATATATATATATATATATATATATATATATATATATATATATATATATATATATATATATATATATATATATATATATATATATATATATATGGACTTGTCACATACACCTTGACATTTTTCTATATTTACAAATATTAAGCCTCAAGTATCGTTTAATATTCAATTTACAATTCCTCGAGAATGACACCCAAGTGGCATTATAATTGATAGGTGTTTCGTCA
>NC_087204.1:42485750-42495750 GCF_015104395.2 Macrobrachium nipponense
TACTGCTCCTATGATTATGGGTACGATTTCCACTGGCATATCCCATATCCTTCTTATTTCTATTTTCAGATCTTGATACTTATCCATTTTTTCCCTCTCTTTCTCTTCAACTCTGGTGTCCCATGGTATTGCGACATCAATGAGTGATACTTTCTTCTTGACTTTGTCAATCAACGTCACGTCTGGTCTGTTTGCACGTATCACCCTATCCGTTTTGATACAATAGTCCCAGAGGATCTTTGCGAGATAGTTTTCTATCACTCCCTCAGGTTGGTGCTCGTACCACTTATTACTGCAAGGTAGCTGATGTTTCTTGCACAGGCTCCAGTGGAGGGCTTTTGCCACTGAATCATGCCTCTTTTTGTACTGGTTCTGTGCAAGTGCCGGGCATTCGCTTGCTATGTGGTTTATGGTTTCGGGCATTCGCTTGCTATGTGGTTTATGGTTTCATTTTTCGTATTGCACTTCCTACATATGGGAGAGATGTTATTTCCGTCTATCGTTCTTTGAACATATCTGGTTCTTAGGGCCTGATCTTGTGCCGCTGTTACCATTCCTTCAGTTTCCTTCTTTAGCTCTCCCCTCTGTAGCCATTGCCATGTGTCATCGCTGGCTAGTTCTTTAGTCTGTCTCATGTATTGTCCGTGCATTGGTTTGTTGTGCCAGTCCTCTGTTCTGTCTGTCATTCTCCTGTCTCTGTATATCTTTGGGTCTTCGTCTACTTTTATTAGTCCTTCTTCCCATGCACTCTTTAGCCACTCGTCTTCACTGGTTTTCAGATATTGCCCCAGTGCTCTGTTCTCGATGTTGACGCAGTCCTCTATACTTAGTAGTCCTCTCCCTCCTTCCTTTCGTGTTATGTATAGTCTGTCCGTATTTGCTCTTGGGTGTAGTGCTTTGTGTATTGTCATATGTTTCCTGGTTTTCTGATCTATGCTGCGGAGTTCTGCCTTCGTCCATTCCACTATTCCTGCGCTGTATCTGATTACTGGCCCTGCCCATGTGTTTATGGCTTTTATCATATTTCTGGCGTTGAGTTTTGACTTGAGTATCGCCTTGAGTCTCTGCATATATTCTTTCCTGATCGTGTCCTTCATCTCTTGGTGTTTTATATCCCCTCCTTCCATTATTCCCAGGTATTTGTATCCTGTCTCATCTATGTGTTTGATGTTGCTCCCATCTGGTAGCTTTATCCCTTCAGTTCTCGTTACTTTGCCTTTTTGTATGTTGACTAAGGCGCATTTTTCTATTCCAAACTCCATCCTGATGTCCCCAGATACAATCCTTACAGTCTGGATTAGGGTATCTATTTCCTTGATGCTCTTACCATACAGCTTGATGTCGTCCATGAACATCAGATGGTTGATTCTGTTGCCTCTTTTCTTATTATTATTATTATTATTATTATTATTATTATTATTATTATTATTATTATTATTCTGTTAAATAAATGCAGAATTCAGCGATTTAATCTTATATATTATCTTATATATTTTCAGATTAATTCGCTGAATTCTGCCATTTTATACAACATAATTTGTTTTAAAGAGGGTCTTCGTCCAAATTATTATTATTATTATTATTATTATTATTATTATTATTATTATTATTATTATTTTATTATTATTTATCAAATTGAGTACATTATATAAGATGCAGTACAAATTGGTTCTTAAGCCTAATTGGCTAAATGACTCATTCTGGATTCCTCTTGCTCAGGGGCGTCTGCTCTCTCTCTCTCTCTCTACTCCTTCCGGGGGTCTGCTCTCTCTCCTCCTCTCTCTCTCCTCTCCTCTTCTTCCTTCTTCTTCTCTCTCTCTATCTCTCTCTCTCTCTCTCTTTTTTTCTCTCTCTCCTCTTCCTTTCTTCTTCTTCTTCCTTCTTCTTCTTAATTCTTTTGCAAAGGTTTCGTCCTTAAACCCAAAAGGACATTAATTATATTAATTATATTATTATTATTATTATTATTATTATTATTATTATTATTATATATTATTATATTGTATTAACTACGTAAATTACACACAACCCTTGTTAAAAACTAATGCCATCTTCTCATTTGTGAAACTATTGTCAGATTCCATTAAAGCCTTTCCAGTCGTGAACTATCCTAAGTGAAAAATATGTGACATTTATTTCTCAGCAATAAATCAAGTGAAGGGTCACTATCGAACATCTCAAGCCTTCATAAGATGCCTGTCATATCCTTCAAAGGTAGCATCGCGTTATTATTTTGTAAGATGACGACAATATTGCAGACTCTTGATATGCTACTTCAGTCTTGTTCACAAGGTATTTATTCTTTTAATTTTCATTCTTTACACCTATCCTCGTTTTTCGTTATTTCAGTGGGTTTTGTTGACATAATCCTTCATTTAAGGGGCTTCTCTCTCTCTCTCTCTCTCTCTCTCTCTCTCTCTCTCGGCAAAAACCTAAAAGAAGGAAAAGGATGTAAGTTCGACAAAAAATGTAAATATATGCACCCTGTAGCCATGAATCATAATCAAATAAATAATCAATTAAGTAATAAAATCCAAAATAAGAAAGAAACAAATAAAGAGAGGAATAAAGAATATCAGGTAAAAGAAAAAAGCAAGCCATCAGCGAGATATGCAGAGATGTCAGCAAAAAATTTCAAAGCATCAGCTCCAAAATTCTACTCAAGAGATAATAACTGTATTTATTATGTAAGAGGATATTGCAGAAACGGAGAAAATTGCAGATTCAGACACAAAATTAATAATTATGATGAAGGAAGATCAAATATTATGGAAAAGTTGGATTTTTTAATGTCAGAATTTCTGGAAATGAAAAAAAGAACAACATACCAGAACAGGAAAGAGACATGGGAAAATCCTTATTACTACCAATATTAAATGAAGGAGAAAACACGCAAACCATCATAGTGATGAATGCGCAGGGTCTAGTTACGAGTAACTCAAAAAGAAAAATAGATTACTTAGAAGAACTAACCCAAATTGAAAAGAAAATATATATAATGAATATAAGTGAAACCTGGTATTCCCAAGAGACTGGGAATGATGATCAAATAAAAGGGTTCCAAACTTATAGATCAGATAGAAAAAATAGGAATCAAGGGGGAACCGCAATATATGGGAAAGACAAAAAACAAGGAAAAATATATGAGAAATATAGTAACTCAGAATGTGAACTAATAGCGGTAGAATTTGAATCTGAAAAATTAATAAACATAGTAATATATAGACCTCCTAATACTAAAGAGTTTGACTTAATAATAGAAAAATTGGATGATATATGTAGAAATCACAAGGACTGGACTATTCTCCTATCTGGAGACTTCAACTTTCCTTGTGATGAAGATAGGCGCTCTACAAAGAGACCTTAACAAAGTATATGATTGGGCAGAGGTAAATAGGATGGTATTTAACTCTGATAAATTTGAGTCAATAAATTATGGAGACAGAGAAGGAAAGCTATATGCATATAGGGGACCTAATAATGAGACAATCACAAATAAGGAAGCAGTTAAAGACCTTGGTGTGATGATGAATAGGAACATGTTATGCAATGACCAAATAGCAATTCTTTTGGCAAAATGTAAAACAAAAATGGGAATGTTGTTACGGCACTTCAAAACAAGAAAAGCTAAACACATGATTATGCTTTCTAAAACATATGTTCGTAGTCCACTTGAATATTGCAATATGATATGGTACCCACACTATCAAAAGGATATTGCTCAAATAGAGAGTGTACAAAGGTCCTTTACAGCTAGAATAGAAGTAGTTAAGGACCTTGACTACTGGGAAAGACTACAATCCTTAAAATTATATAGTCTAGAAAGGAGAAGAGAACGCTACATGATAATTCAGGCATGGAAACAGATAGAAGGAATAGCAGAAAACATCATGGAACTAAAAATATCAGAGAGCAAGCAGAGGTAGATTAATAATGCCCAAAACTATACCAGGAAAAATAAGGAAAGCACACAGGACATTAATCCACTACGCACCAGCATCGATAATGCAGCGTCTATTCAGTGCGTTGCCAGCTCATCTGAGGAATATATCAGGAGTGAGCGTAGATGTGTTTAAGAATAAGCTCGACAAATATCTAAACTGCATCCCAGACCATCCAAGATTGGAAGATGCAAAATATACCGGAAGATGTACTAGCAACTCTCTAGTAGACATTAGAGGTGCCTCACACTGAGGGACCTGGGGCAACCCGAACGAACTGTAAGGTCTGTAAGGTAAGGTCTCTCTCTCTGACACACGTTCTTTGATTTTGCTAAAGCCACTTCACCCACACTTGCATGATATTTATTGTCTCTTTCGCCCTTTTTATTACAATTATCATTAAACTCTCTTATAGTCTTTGGTCTGGTCTACTTTTCCTTCGGCATTTCGCCATCATCATTGTTAGTCACTGAAATGTTAAAAAAAGTAATTTATCAGTTAATTCATTGACTTTACTGCTTAACGATCTCCTCGTATCAACATCTTTTTTTGGATGATAACATATTAAATCTTTTCCTTGTATTAACAATTCATTCTTTATCAGTTTTTTTCTAATAGGTTTGATAACGTTATCAAACCTTCGTCTATTTCACTGAAACAATGATGTTGCTATTGTTCTCACGATTTGGCTTCGGTAAAGACATTACTTTATTAATATACTTTATTTACATCCTTTTACATCAGTTTCTCTCCTATGGTTGGTAACTCGTTACTATAAATATTCGTCCCCCTACTAAACACAATATATTCATTCATATGCTCATGACCAATTTACTTTTGCTGTGGATAACTTATCAGATCTCCGTCCCTGGCTTCCTTTTTGAAGACTTTTCATTCACTAATAAATGAATAAATAATAGCCAGATATACGCCTGCTGCTGCTGCTGCCCCTCGCTAAGAAACAAAAGCAGCCTCTCTCTCTCCGCCGCCGCCGCCGCTGCTGGTGCTGCTGGTGCTGCTATTATTTCCCCGATTTGTTTCTGGAGGTTAGGGCGAGCCCCTCTTTAATCCGGGCGCTTTTCCTTCCGCGGGAGAGGAAGGCAATAAATCAAGCACCGCAGATCCTTCGCCTATCGAGAAAGGCTTCCAAGAGCCACAGTGCTTGAATCTCAATGGTGTGAATTCGAATCACTTTGTGTGTGTCTGTAGCAAAGGTGGCCCGAATTAAATTGCTCTATCGATCTGGTGCGTTCTTTCCGCTGGTGCCTCTCTTCTTCTTCTTCTTCTTCTTCTTCTTCTTCTTCTTCTTCTTCTTCTTCTTCTTCTTTATTTTAGTAGAAGATCAGGTTCTTTTACTGGAGCCAATGTACTCCCTTCCAAAATCACATCAGAATTACAAAGATCAGACATTTTAACTTTTACTTGTGGAGGAATATTAGTTTGTTAATATCGTCTGTGTTATCAGTGAAGGTATGGACTGAAGGATGAGTTTATCTAAATCACACGAGGCTCATTCCAAATTCGTTCAAACGATATCAATTGTCTGCATTGATGCTGTATTATCGTATTTTTGAATGTTTTGCCATTGTGCTACGATAGAAAAGCCTTTTTTTTTTTTCTTTGTATATACCTAATTTTATTTCCCACTTCCTAATGATGTCATAAACCCTTTGAATGAAAGATTTCCGGAAGTAACTCTTATTCCAGTTTAATACCTTTAACCAATTATCCCTTAGGATTTCATCTCCTGCAGGGTGACCCTTATCAAGATGATTCAGTTTTACCCAGTATGCTACTATTTTATATTCTATTTTGGTTTCAATGGGGTCAGTGTTACTTTCCCCCTGTAATGACATAATAGGTGAAGTACTTTTTGCTCCTAGTGCTCTTCTTATTGCAACATTTTGAATGACCTCTAGCTTCTATTTTACTTAATATTTATGCTTTGTAAAACTTTATCAGGGTTTTCCTGTCAGTCCCCCAAGAGTTTGAGGAAATAGCCTTTAATATATTCAACCTCTGATAACATGATTTTACATAATTAATATGATCAGTCAAAGTTAGTGTAGGACTGTCCTATATCAAACCCAAATATTTGTGCTTATTTCCCCATTCTATTACATTGTTTCCTATTTGAATCTGTGGTGGTGGTGTTATTTTCTTGTTTGTATAGTACATAACCTTTGTCTTGTTAGTATTAATTTTTAGTTCCCACTTCTCGGACCGCTAGTAAAGTCTCTCTGCAGCTTATTGTATTAACCTACAAGCTATTTCAAAGGAGTCCACTTTTACATAATAACATATATCATCTGCAAATTCACTGTTATGTCACTCATCATGATATTAAAGAGGGTAAGACTCAATACTGACCCTTGTGGAACTCCACATATTCTCTTATTTTTTAAGAAACCTTCATTCCATGCCACTAATCTTCCAGTAGCAATTTTTGCTAATTTGTATAATAATGCTGTGTGGTTAGTTGTGTCATAAGCACTGCAAGTCAAAGAAGATAATCACTGTAGCTGTACGATTTACTAGGAATACTCTAATTTCAAATTCAAAATAAAATTCAAATAGTTTATTGACATAAAGATACATCAAATGGAATGCATAAGCATGCTTATGCATCCCCTTCCAAGTAGGACAAAAATTAATTTATCATATTGGTTACTGATTCCAAAATAACTTGGGAAACCTTTGAATTCTCTTATCAGTTACATTGTTAGTCATAAGGAAACAAACCATTTCAGATACACTAGTTATTGTTCTATCTCTAAATTCTAGAAGTTCAAAACACTCCAACATATAATGCTCTAAAGTGTGAGAGAATGCCTATCCACACAATCTACAAGGTTTGCCTTGTCATCAGCATATTACCAACAATAGTTATACTCTAATTTCATGTCCTAATCATATCAGTTGATCTATTGTGCTTCGCATTTTCCTGAAACCACTCTGATTTTTACTCAGTAGTTCATTTTCATTTATTATCAAGTACATACGTCTTAAAAACATCCTTTCCATTAGCTTACCAAGCCATGATAGTAGTGCGATTGGTCTGTAGGTTTACCAGGTTGTAAGCTTGGACAGATTGAACCTTTCCTCCATATTTTGGAGTACCCACTTTTATTTATAATCTCCTTCTTCTTCTTCTTCTTCTTCTTCTGTAGTACTAGTAGTAGAAGTAGCCTATCCAGCGCAAACTATTCCCCCTTCCCCCTTGCATCACAACTGGGGTGATAACTTACCTCCTTGTTAGTCTGAGTTAGCTGAGCATCAAAGAAAGTCTGAGAAGCGTCTCAATTCTTTTTTTAAGGAGCCTCGGAAGGAGGCCGACGGGCGACGACTCTGTTGCAGATTTCAGCTGCCGTAACACTAGACTCACGGACTAGATATAGACTAAACTAGACCTGAACGCTTTCATATACGACAGCGAAGTGATGGAGGTGGAAGGTTGAGTTGACGCGTATTTGTTCCGTTTGATTCGAGACTAAAATATTGTCGGTATAACTATAGCTTTTAAATGAAGTGGACAAAGTGTCCAAAGAGAAATCTGTAATGACGTTTTTAGCCCTAATGAATTATCAGATAGAAATATACTCAACCTATTAACACGGAAATGAAAAGAAGAGATTTTTCCAGTCCTTATCTTCAGATCTGCACAGAGTGAGTGTGGGAAGAATTAAATACCATTATTCTAATTTCATCTGCGGCAGAGAACCACCTCATTAAAAACGTCCCTTTACTAATGGATATTGCGTTAAAAATGTTAGAATGATCATTAGAGTCATTTTTGTATGCGTATGCTGTAATCATTATTACTTTTCGCTTATTACAGCAGGAAATAAATCCTCGCAGCTGCTGCTGCTGCTGCTGCTGCTGCTGCTGCAGCTCCTGCCTCCGCTGCTACCGCTGCATATTAAAGCTGTACCGAAGCCGTATCATCAACAGAACTTTAAATGGCGGATTAAAGAAGCAATGAAATTGGAATAGGCACATATCCATCATCCGGGGAATGAAAAAGAAGTTTTATGAAATCACGACTGTCGGGGATTCGGGGGTGGGGGATAGGAAGGGGGTGTTTGGGGGGGGGGGAGACAGGGAAAGAGGAGGAGTTTTGATTATATTCCTGAATAATAACAGCAATTAACTATTATCGAATGACAACATTTTCCCGCCATTTACGATACAATTACTCTCCCTTTCATTTCGCGGCTTAATATTTCATTCATGCTGTTTGTACGCCAATAAATCGGAGCAAAGCAAATATTCCGGTCATTTCGAATTGCCTCGTTAATCCGGACTCATTCGTTGGACTCATGTCTATTTTTTTCGATATTCTCTCTCTCTCTCTCTCTCTCTCTCTCTCTCTCTCTCTCTCTCTCTCTCTCTCTCTCCCCTCCGTTTCACCCGATAATCACTCTTGATCAGTCGTTTAAAGATTTATTGTTCGAATGTGGGTATAATGAAGACTGGGGCTTTACGAAACGCTTGAAACGTCACAGACTGCATAGGTTTTTCAGAACAACATTTGTTTTTCGAACAACTCGTGTAATATTTCATGAGCCGTACATATTTATTCCTAACATAATACTTGTATCACGGAATATATAATTGTTTTAGTAATCACATAAATGTATCACCAGTTAAATAGGTGTATCAGAAACTGCACTCTATCATCAACCACATACGGGTATAAAAAAATCAGTAATTCGTCAGCTTTTTACAACGTCCTTAAGTGATGTTTTCTAGAGAAAAGCGGCTTATATGATAACACTGGTGTTGTGATAACCTCGAAGTTGGACCACAAGTTACATTTAATGCTTCGAAAATTCCGCAAACTTAATGGGGGTGTTTCTAATAACATATCTGCAGCCCAATCCCCATAGGCATATTGCAAGCCACAAAAATATTACCAAGACTCCATGAACCACCTGCATGTACTTATGATCAGTGTACCACAACCCTCATTGGGGTATCCCAACCACACAAGTGTTTGAAAAGCTCCTTAAGTGTGTCATTCAGGTCACCTAGGTTTCTCACAAAATACATATGTGTACCATAAACTTCATACGCTAATAGCCACGTAGTGTGTCAAACGGTCTTAGTTATATTACAAGTTACTCAAGACTCAAGCGTAATGTGTGTCACTAACAATGTGCATGTGTAACTAACTTGTGATCAAAATGTACATATGGTTATGCTATAACGCGTAAGCGATTATAATATATATATATATATATTATATATATATATATATATATATATATATATATTTATATATATATGTGTGTGTGTGTGTGTGTATCTATTTGTGTTTTTATGCATTGGTGTGATTCAGGTGGTTCCAAAGAAAGGAATACAGACATCACTGCCTTGTTAATATTTCAGTCGGTCAACTGATAGATGATCTCTGCGTACCTCAAATCTTGCATACAGTGCTGCTTCCACTCCCTCTGTTTACCATTTTCTTGGTCTCTTTCTTCTTCTTCCTTACCCTTCCAAATTATAGACCTCACAACCAATCTTCTCATACTCTCCATGTGATCAGACCCTCCTTAAACAAACTTATTCATCTTTTCATCTCTCCTAACGTCGTCTATCTTTATATGCCTCACCCTTCTCACTCCAATCGTAGCTCCCACCCTCTTTCTTTCTTATGCACATAATACCCACACTTTGCTTCTATACAGGGGCGTTAGCTCAACAGCTTCATACATTTTCGAAGACGCCTTCTTTTCTAGGCCTTATACAAACTTCGTCTTTTCTTAATTCTACTACCATACGTTTTATTTAGTCCTAAATACCCTACACGGTCAGAAATCCCCACATTTTGCTATCATTCATTGCTCCGTCTTCTTGGCTTACATTTGCCTTCAGAAGCCTTCGCTAATATTAATTTCTTACTTTCGCCTCTTCCAAAATCTTCAGAAGCCAACTACAGAGCCTTATATCTAAGTGAAGGAAGGACAGATGAATAAAAAAAAAATTCCAAATGAATTTCTTTTTATGAGGTTTTGTGGTGACCGCGTATCCGCAACGTGAAGGGGAATAGCGAG
>NC_087204.1:42498250-42523250 GCF_015104395.2 Macrobrachium nipponense
TTACCAGATGCATATATAATTGTAATAGCCACAATGCCCTCTTAACTCTCGAATTCTTCGCGAAGGTTCCGAGAAGTATATATATATATACACACACACACACACACACACACACACACCACACATATATATATATATATATATATGTATATATATATATATATATACATACATATATATATATGCTTCAAAAAATCACAGTAGATGCAGGTGACTTCATAAAAAAGCGAATACCACAGGAAAATGATAGTCAGAAATCCAAGCGCTTTCGTCTTTACTAAGACATTGTCAAGGAGCTAATGAAATACAATTGGAGAGAAAGGTCTCAGGTACACAACAAGATCAAGAATACCAGATGGTTAATTGTCAAAAGGCGGGTGGTAAAATTAAAAGAGATAATCCTTCCAGGATTATCGGATATCACACTGGTCCACAAACCTAAACAGATTTGACCCATAACCGAAATTACAAAGTATCTTTATAGTCCAAAACATGTAAACTGAATATATTAATTTTGTTTGCTTATATTTTATCATACAACGTTTTTTCATTATGAAAGCATCAAGTTTAAATAAACCAAGATTTATAAATTTTAGAATATTTCTATTTAACTTGATGAAACAAGATTCAATGATATTCCTTTCAACTGTGTCATTACATGGGATTAAGGATCTTGCTTGACTCCAGTTAATAGGATGATCTAAATCTCTCTTATGTACGAATATTGCATTCGATATTTGCCCAGTTCTCACAGAATATTGGTGCTGTTTGAGACGTTGTGGAAGAGATTTACCGGTCTGTCCGTAATAGACTTTATCAAACTTTTTGCAAGGAATTTCATATATGCAGCCTGGGAGATCTTTAGGAGAATTTTTGTTTGTTATTACTAAACTCTTGACATTAATATTACTGAAAACAACATTTATATTAAAAAGCTTTAAAATTCTTGGAATATCTAAAAACCTTTCATCATAGGGTAATTTTAGAATGTTATGCTAACTAAATTCAAGTTTGTCATTAGTTGAATAAAATGTTTTTCTAGCTCTTTTCCATGCCATATCTACAAAAGTCCTTGGGTATTTAAGTTTCAATGCAATATCATAAATAGTTTTAATTTCAGCGTCAATAAACTGCGGGCTACAGACACGTAAAGGCCTTAGGAACATCCCAGAAAAAACAGTTTTAACATTTTGATGGTGATTGGAGTAGTAATGAACAAAAGAGGCAATGTTAGTTGATTTTGTTTTCGAAAGACTCAAAAGGAGAAATTTCTATCATTTCTATGGACAGTTACATCAAGAAAATTCAAATTACAATTTCTTTCTTCCTCTACAGTAAATTTTATTGAAGGGACTAAATTATTGAGATTATTAAGGAATTCCTGGAGATTTTCGTGAACTGGCCAAATACAGAAAATATCATCCACATACCTAAACCATATAACTTTTTGGGGCAAAATTCTTGGTAAGAGTTTTGTCTAAAAATATCCCATGTAAATATTGCTGAGGACAGGAGATAAGGGGATTACCCATAGCCATGCCAAACTTTTGTACAAAAAATTCCCCATTAAAACAAAATTTACTATCTTTGATACATAACCTTGTGAGACTAATGAGGTTTGCTACACTTGGGAAAGGAAATCATGACGTTCTAATTCATCCTCCAAATATTCAAGTAAGTCATCTACAGGCACTTTTGTAAATAAAGAGACAACATCAAAACTAACCATATTAAAATCAAAATTCAAATTTAAACTATTCAATTTGTTTATAAAATCAACATTGTTTTTAACATTAGTGTTAAAAATGTTTCCTACCAAAGGAGTAAGAATTTTTACAAACCATTTAGATAAATTATACATAACTGAGCCAACTGAAATAATGGGAACATTTCTAACACGAATGTTAAAAACAATGAACTACAATAAAATAAAATAAATTAAAAAGTTAAGAATGCTTAACTTAGTACCTATCTCTATGGAGTTGAAAAACTAAGTGACGTTCTTTGGTTTATTTATTCATAGCATAATAGTTGACGTCCTCCTTTCCAAACTAGAGAAGGTCACTCAGTTTTCAACTCCATAGAGATAGGTACTAACTTAAGCATTCTTCACTTTTTAATTTTTTTTTTATTTTATTTTAGTTCATTTTTTAAATTATTATATTTAACTTTTATATTGTTCCATTTTTATTGATATTAATACTGAGCTTTATTTTAATTTGTATATTTTACAGCTCTGATGATGAGACCCAAAGTGTCGAAAATTTGGACAATACGCTGGCTTTTCTTTTTCTCCATCTGTATATATATATATATATATATATATATATATATATATATATATTTATATATATTTATATATATATATATATATATATATATATATATATATATATATATATTATATATAGATATATATATATATATATATATATATATATATATATATATATATATATAGTATATATATATATATATATATATATATGTACGTTATACACACACACACACACACACACACACACACACACACACACACACACACACACATATATATATATATCTATATATATATATATATATATACACACATATATATAATTTACACCAAATTTGGCCATTGCTCATCTCACCTGAATGTCACAATCACTCTCCCTTTCCTGCGACCGCAAAACACCGGCCAGGTGTTAGTAATGTCCAGATTGGTCGCTCCGATTGCTGTTTATTGCTTTCTTCCTCTTAAGCTGTGAATTCTCCCTCAACCTTCTCTCTTCCATGGCTCCTGTAGCTTGACGTTTCAGGATTCAATACTATCAGTAGGAAAACCTACTTTTATCCTCCTCCGTTATCGTCTTTGTAATTGCTGAGTATTTGCTGTTCGTGTTTTGTATTATGCTATAATTTCCATTTCAGTGCTACAAAATTGATTTCATATCAGTTTTTGCGACAAAATGAGTTCTTTCGTTTCAGGTTTTGTGACGAAATGAGTCTAAGGATGAATACAATCACACTCCTAAAAAGATTACAATATCTTCTCTATATGCAATTATTCTCTGAGAGGGAGGCATTATGTGGAAGTCGGGATGTATTATAAAGAATTTTAGAAACCCTTCACACGCATTGGGCTGTGATTTCCTACAGAAGATGGATCCATCTTTGAAACGCCTTTCATGTTATATTCATGGACATCTCTCTAGTCCAAATATTTGCGGGTGTGTTTAAAACCCACAGCCTAGAATCTGTTAATTAATGTCAGTTTTTAAACTGAGAACTAATTTTTAAACATTTCTGTCACTATAGTGTAAACAGACAAAAGTGGAAGTCATCGCCCAACTACAGATATTGTAAAGGGACGTTGAGGCTTTCAAGATCGGAGTGCAAGAGCCACTACTGTGGCGCCACAGAGTGGCGTTGGTGTGTGGCGGGGACGTGGCTTCCCCTAGGTTTCCATTGTTTATAACCTGTGGCGGAGATCAGCGACAGCTCGCCAGAGTCGCTTGCCACAGACGCTCGTGTGCTCGACATAGCTTATAAACAATGGAAACCTAGGGGAAGCCACATCCCCGACACACATCAACGCCACTGTGTGGCGCCACAGAGTGGCTAGTCTACTCCTGGGTTAGAAATGGGAAATGTTGGCTTTATTTGATTTTATGATTATAGGCTGCCGAGCGGAGTACTGGGGCACTTCCGGCCATTCAACTCTTAAGACAGTTAAAAGAAAGGGGTAGAGTGGTTGATAGCAGAAAAGAGAGAGAGAGAGAGAGAGAGAGAGAGAGAGAGAGAGCCAGTTAATTAGGGTGTTGAGAGGACGAACATTTCAACAGATGACTTTTAAGTAAAGGCTGAGGATGTTGTAGCCTGGACGCATTTAAAATCACAGAAACCATCAAGGCCACACGAATTATTCCGTGAATTTATTCTTTGAATTTATCCTGCAATTTATTTTATGATTTATTGTTTTAATTTATCCTGCAACTTATTCTGTGAATTTATTCTTTGAATTTATCCCTCAATTTATTCTTTGAATTTATTCTGTGATTTTATTCTTTGAATTTATCCTGTAATTTATTCTTGGAGTTTATCCTGAAATTTATTCTTTGGATATATCATTTGCATTTATCATGCAATTCTGTGAATAAACTGCATTGTAACGGAAAGTTAAAACCTCACGAAGTCAATGTAATGGGCAACGGGTGTTGGGTGAAAAAATACACTACATCTTATTCACTGTACTGTGTATGCATGCATATGTGCATATGCATGCATATGTGCATATACATGTGACTAATGTACTTGAATACGTGTGCATATACATGTGACTAATGTGCTTGAATACGTCCATTTACAAACAAACAATTCAGAAGTCATTAGAATTATAGAAGTATACAACTCGGTGTAGAAGCTTGCTGCTCTGAATATGAAATAATAGCGATGGAAATCAGTAGGACATAATATAAAGGGCAGAAACATTCGCCTTCTTTATTTATTCATTTAATTACTTTTACAAACTGAATCTTCCTTTGGTTGCTATCGCCCCGGGCAGACTCACGACCTCTGTAATCAGATAGGAATAATTTTACCAATCCATTCCAACGTGGGTATTAAACTCAGTTATTTATCAAAAGGGGATTTTTGCTTCGTCAAAAAAGGTAATCTCGATTTTTAATTCTATAAAAGAAAAGTCATTTTGAAAATGACGCGAACACACAAAAAAATAAATAAATAAAAAAAAAAAATAAAAAAAAAAACTTGGGAACTTTTTCGCTCCCTTTCTTTCCCCCTCTTTTTCTCGGCAGTCCTCAACAGATTTCCTGTTTCCAGTGGTTTTTTTTTTTCTCCGCTAATGTGTTTAACTTTTTCAGTCGGACGTTAATGCTATTATTCGCCGCGTTTTCAGTATCGATGGGCATTACGCTTCAATTCTACTGAGAGATCGAAGATTTGTTGCTAAAAAGTATCTTTTGTTGCTGCTTTTAGAATGGGTTTTCTTGCTTTATTGTTAAACAGCACGGTAACGTGGGCATGGTGTATGTTCAGACGTAACTGTGTATATGTGAAAATCCCTATGCACACACACACTTATGTATATATATATATATATATATATATATATATATATATATATATATATATATATATATATATATATATATATCTATATAAATATTAGCAAAGAACAATAAAAAATTGTACAGTATTTTTTTATATTACAATCTCTGGCGTTCGGATTTGTATATGAATTGTATATATATAATATAGATATATATATATATATATAATATATATATATATATATATATATATATATTATATATATGTATGTGTGTGTGTGTGTTCTTATGTCACTGAATTAATGCATCAATGTCATATCTATATATCTATATACAATACCAAAATGTAGTTTCGAATCCTTATTCCCAAGGTAAGTTACTCTATATTAAGGGATATTCTGAATATATATATGAATCACTGTGATGTGATAAAAATTCATAATAGAGCTACGTGCGATAAACGTTCGACTTCGTTTTAACATGGCAGAGAGTTGGGTATCAATTGTAATTACAAATACCTGAATTCGACAGTGATTTGTAAGGTCGGTATCGGTATCAACTTATACCTCACTTGTAGGCCGAGTCGATAATGTCACTGAAGTCCCGATTTCTGCTCTGTCCGCTGGGCGCTGGTTCGAACCCACGAGAGGACGAAATTATTATCACCTAAAAAATTAAAAAAAAAAAAAAAAAAAAAAAAACCTTCGGTTAACATGTATGAAAATATATTAATTCCGAGGTAGAGCGAATCGGATATTAAGGGACATTTGTAGTTTGATGCATGTACGTGAATCACGGTGATGTGCATGAAAATTCATTTATATATATATATATATATATATATATATACACATAAAACACTCCGGGACACCTGGCGGATGACCTTGCTTATAAAAAACGATAGGCAATAAGGGTCAGTGGCCTAAGTCAGATAGGAACTGCGCTTAAATGAACAGGCTAGCCATTAGCGTATTAGCCAACAAAACCTCTAAGTCTAAACCTTGTGTCACGCGGTGTTTGAGTCAATGTGTGTACTGCATGTATTTATGTATGTATAAAATATGTACATACTATATATATATATATATATATATATATATATATATATATATATATATATATATATATATATATATATATATATATATACGCGGGGGGGAGGGGCGTGTATGTCTGTGTATGAGAGAGAGAGAGAGAGAGAGAGATATCATGAATGTGCTGCGTACCAGGAAATTCAGGTCGCTACCATAAGCCATCTTACACGTCTTTGTGTGGGACTGCACGATCATGGTTGCTTGCATGCGCACAAGCACACGCTTATGAAAGTAATTCTCCTTTCGTAATGCAACGATTGAATCGAGGATTTCTCTCTCTCTCTCTCTCTCTCTCTCTCTCTCTCTCTCTCTCTCTCTCTCCTCCACCGAAAAAAATAAGGACTCGCCAGGAAGCGGCCACTAATGACAGTATTCGTGTATTCGAGTTCCTCATAGGTGAATGAGACGAAGTTACTCTCCTACATTTCGTTCGTTATAACCATTGAATTTTAAGATTTTTATTTGTGTTCAGGTAACATCCAATGTGGCGTGGCTTCGGTGATAAATCGCATGATTCACAGAATACGAGAGAAATGACCTCAAGAATCCTGCTATCAACTTTTTAGTCCTTAACTTCACCTTAGACTTTCCATGATTATTACAAGTAAGAGAAACAGAAAAACTTGAAGTGAAACACTAGGTAAAACTATCATAAGTTAGATTTGTTGACATGATAGCAATCATTTTCAGGGAAGAAGCTGAGAGATACGAGAAATGGCCTGATTTTTCAGAGGAAGTGTAAGTCGTCCATGTAAAACGAAGCTTAGCCTTAGCCTAAACATAGACTTTAAGCCTGCAACGCTATCAGAGGAATAACTTGTGCATCTAAAGTAAGATATTGTCTGACAGAAGACGGGAATTTTTAGGAGTTGCCATCGAAAGGAACCAATCCTGAGAGGACCTTCACTCCCAGAGTTTAAATGTCGTTCGACCGGAAGATGTATCTGTGTGACATTTCGTTATCAGATTAGCGAAGGTATTTCATTACACAGATAAGCTGAAATGTAATTCTTATCGAGAGTGTTAATCACAGGTCTCCCACGACTCAGTTCTGTTATCTCGTTCTTTTGTTTACGTCTTGTCTTTGTTTCGCTCTAATGGTGCGATTTCTTCGACGGTTCGCTTTGTACGTAGATTGGTAAGTGCTATTGCCAAAGAACAGCATTATTGCAAAAGAGATGTAGTTAAACCGGTTTGGAAAATTATTAAAATGATTTAAAATGACCATCGGCTTTGTAAATGTATAAATTATAATCATATCAAATATGATCATTTAGGTGTCGTAGAATTTAGGAATTAAATTCCTGTAAGTTATTAACAAAACGGTGTTAAGCGTATCGTAGTTCTTTGGAAGACTAAACTATTGCTCATGATTTGTAGTGAACAAAATCATAATTGAGTACACCAAAAAGATATGAATGTTCTTGGCAAATCTCCACAGAAGAGGATGCTCAGGTTATGGAAACATGAAAGAAGGAGAAAGTCATAACAAAGCATTTAAAAGTTGAACGCGGCACCCAATGTAATATTTTTTCTGGGAATTTATTGGTGAATATATATATATATATATATATATATATATATTATATATATATATATATATATATATATATATATATGTACACACACATATATCTATATGTGTGTATACACATATATATATGAACATATATACATACATAGTTACTTACATATACATGTAGTAAATGAAATGGCTTCAGCAGCATACACGGAACCGAGACTATGGATGCCTATGGTCCGGAGTGTGTTGTTACTTGTTTCAGTTTAGACTACCACTATATATATATATATATATATATATATTATATATATATATATATATATATATATATATATATATATATAAATAAATATACAAATATATATTTTATTTATATATATATATATATATATATATATATATATATATATATATATATTGCCTTATCGGCAGCCTCAGATCGAAGACAATGGTACGGATAATGTTGGTTACAGGTTTCAGTTTTGATGATTAAAAACCGCTGTATTTGGAAACAATATCGACAACTGCAAAATCGTTGACTTTTAGACCTGGAGCCATTTCCGGAGAATATTTTGGAACTTGTAAAGAATTTTTAGATGCAAAGTTTTAGATGCTGCTGGTTTTCCAGAACCATATCGCTACTGACGTGGGGGGTAGAAAATGTAGTATTTTCACCAGTTGATCTTCAGCATTACTTGTTCTCTCTAGGAGTATCTAATGTTTAAAAGCTTAAACGATTTTTCAGGAAATGGTGGAGCAAAGAATTTCTTGATTCTGGTGTTTTGAGACTTTTGCCTGAAAATATGGGCCAAGGTTATAAATAAAGAGTAAAGGATTAAGTCGGTCATGTGTCAATACATATCTAATAATAATAATAATAATAATAAGGGTGTATTTTTATTATTACAAGTAGAAAGTGTGGCACTAATAGCTGTAGTAGCAATAGTTTGTGTTTATATTTATAAAGATATAAACTATAACTTTTGAATATCATAATCTTAACATCACGTTTTTCGTGTTTTGTGTGTGTAAGTTTAAGAGAGAGAGAGAGAGAGAGAGAGAGAGAGAGAGAGAGAGAGAGAGAGAGAGAGAGAGAGAGAGAGATTCCCTGAAGCTTATGTTTCACAGTTGGGAACTGCGTACATAGGCCAGGGCTACAATGACTGGCCTATGCCGACCCTCCTCTTGCTTTCAGTCACCGAAAGATTTACTTCTTGTTTATATAATGATTTCTTTTTTTTTTTTCCATTTTGCTGCTGCTACCTTTTGTGTCACTTGTATGTTTCATCTCATTCTGTGAAAAAAAAGGAACTAATTGTTGGGTATTTTTATTTTATCTCCATTTCGGTTTACTCCTACCATTATTTCTGATGATTTTGTTACTGCTACTTCTTTTATTTGTTTTGACGGGAACATATTATTATCGCAGTCGTTATTAGTAAACATATGCAAGACTAGTTTGAGTCATTAGAAACAATGTAATGACCATTGTTTATAGATGAATTTACAACTAACTTGTTTTACAGGTCAGCAAAATTTTGCGCCTTTAGTTTTTAGCGGAGTTGATAATTTTCGTATTTTATCAAGCAAAAACAAATCGGAATGCATTTTATTTCAAGCACAAAGGGAAATAGTATGCATATCATTGCAAGTAGAAAAGAAAATAGGGTACAGTTCATTGCAAGCAAAATGGAAAACTAGATACATTTTATTCCAAGGCAAAAATGAATTGGCATACATTTCACCACAAGCAGAAAGCTAAATATGACATTTCATGGCAAGCAGAAAGGGAAAAAGTAAATTTCGTGGCAAGCAGAAGGAAAAATGGACATTTCAATGCAAGCAGAAAAGAAAATAGGATACATTTCGTTCCAGGCAAAAAGGGAACCTGGGTACATTTTATTCCAAGCAAAAAGGAATTAACATATATTTTATTGCAAGCAAAAAGGGAAATATGACATTTCAATACAAGCAGAAAAGTAAATAGGACATTTCATTGCATGCAGAAGGTGAAGTAGGACATTTCAGTGCAAGCAGAAAGGGATATAGGACATTTCAATGCAAGCAGAAAAGGAAATAGGACATTTCATTGCAAGCAAAAAGGAATGGGCATACATTTCATTGCAAGCAGAAAGGGAAATCGGACATTTCATTGCAAGCAGAAAGGGAAATAGCAGATTTCATTGCAAGCAGAAAGGGAAATAGGACATATCATTACAAACAGAAAGGGAAATCGGACATTTCATTGCAAGCAGAAAGGGAAATAAGAGATTTCATTACAAACAGAAAGGCAACTAGGATTAAATTTAATTGCAAGCAAAAAGGGAAATAGGACATTTCATCGCAAGCAGAAGAGGAAATAGGGTATATTTTATTCCGTGCAAAAAGGAATTGGCATACATTTCATTGCAAGCAAAAAAGGATATAGGACTTTTTATCTCAAGCAAAAAGGGAAATAGGACATTTCATTACAAGCAGAAAGGGAAATAGGACATTTCAATGCCAGCAAAAAAGGAAAAGAGTATATTTTATTCCAAGCAAAAAGGAATTGGTATACATTTCATTGCAAGGAAGAAAGAAATGGAACATTTCATTGCAAGAAGAAAGGAAAACAAGATTTATTTTTATAAAGCATCGTTTGTGAGCTGTAACAAAATATTTCGTTATTATTAAAACGCAAATAATATATTGAATGTTATATACTTATTTCACCTAAAAATCTTATTACCCGACATATCTTTAAATGACTGGATGAGCCAGGTTTCATTTATTGAAAAGAGCTAATGGCTGAAGAAAAATTGGGGTCACCTCCAACATTCATATAAAAGAAATTTCTTATTTCAAGCTGACAAGTAAGCCATATTATCTCACTGAACTCATTTAAATGTGCATTACGTGTATTTATATATTTACAAAGGTTCCTTAATATTCACAGTTTACCTATTGATTAGGTTTTGTTTTATAATGGTAAATAATAATACGTAGGTAATAAGAATACAATAACTAAAAAATCTCTCCCGTTCCTCACTTTTAATATTTTTAGTATAATTACAACAAGTCTCCATCTATTGGAAGAATCCAGAGGTCCACACGGGGCTTCTGACTCCATTTGTCAATTAAACACGGCCGGTGGTGGAGGGGGCCACGTGGGGATTGCGGTCAGTGCTGACATAAGGCTGATGAGTGCTAAACAGACTATGCACCTAACATAAATTAGTTTCCTTCGTTTATTATGATGTGGTAAAAGTGGCTGGCGTTTCCCTAAGAGTTTATTCTGTACAGTTTTGTCACTCCTTATACTTGCGAAAGAATGTTTCCCATGTAAGAAATCGGATTTCGACAGAGCTTCGGGAATATTCTCTGAAAAAAAATTAGAAATATAATGGCTACGCGACATTAATGGAAAAAAGAACAGCTTAATTACAAGTATTGAATTGCTGCTTCTGCTCCTACAAATATAAATACATTTAATAATGTTTCTACTACTACTACTACTACTACTACTACTACTACTACTACTACTACTACTAGTATTATTATTAATAGAACAGCAAATGCAATGACGGCTGTGTCAGTACATTTAGATATATTATATATATATATATATATATATATATATATATATATATATATATATATATATATATATATATATATATATGAAAATGAATGAATTTTAAAAGAAACTCGAAACTCATCCAGTGGATTTGTTGTCAATACGCCAAAGCAAATCCGTTCTGCTGAATCAGTCTGTTGAGAACATTTTCTAAGGTAGCAAAATTGTTAACCTATCCATATGGACAAGATTGTACGTCTAATCCCAGAGAGAGAGAGAGAGAGAGAGAGAGAGAGAGAGCACATTATGCTAATTAAGGTATTTTATTTATAACCGTTTTTACGGTTGATGATATTCGCACCACAACTAATATAATTACTATCAAGTCGACGACAACTGTTATTACCTGTATATGATGATGATGATAATAATAATTTTCTCATATGATGGATACTGCTCGAATTCTTATCCTTCTCACTTTGACCTTGAAAAACTTCGACAATTTCGAAGACAGTTTTCAAATAACATGTACATTAGGACCAAAATCGGAGACCAAAAGTTATTACAACACCACTTACATCGACGCAGTGCTCATTACTGGCCCTAACGTAGGATCTACAAGAAAAGAAAAACTTAATCCAACAAAAGCTACAGTGCAGTTTGCTTTCAGATTTTTTTTTAATATAGTTCAAGTTAAATTGTAGTGCACTGGGTCAGGAGATTTCCATCTGACCAAGAGTTTACTATTCTTTTTAATTATATTATAAATGTCAGAGAGTAGAAAGGGAAAATTAACATTCTGCTAATGCTTGCGTTACATTTCCTGAAAGCACATATCCGTTAACAGTATAAGAGAAATTCGCAATATTGTTTAAGCAGTTCTAAGTTGAATTTTTGTTTATTATTATTATTATTATTATTATTATTATTATTATTATTGATTATTATTATTATTATTATATTATTGTATCCTTAGCCCCATGCTTCTGTTTTAAATAATAATAATAATAATAATAATAAATAATAATAATAATAATAATACTATCGTCTAGCTCTAGTCTAGCTGACCTCTGCTGCAGTCTTATTGCTTCTATGATAATCAGAAGCCTTTGGTTTGACGAGGTGCTAAGCCACTTAAAATCTCAGTGTCTTGTTTTTTGTGTTTTATGACGTTTTGAATATTTTAGACATTACTGTGTCGATAAGTTTAAATACTCCATAGCTGCTTCATAGTTTACTGGTTAGTTTGAGCTTTATTTTATTCTTCTGTTGTTCTCCGCATGTGTTTATCTTCAACTCCCTGCATGGGTAACGCAAGTGTGCAGATACTAATCATCCATTGTTTTTCCATATATGGCAATCTATACTACAAACCCCTTTGCATCAAGGGGTTATTTTTTTTTATTTTTTTATTTCTTTAACTTATTTTACGAACAAAATTGATGTTATTTGAATCGTACATTTTGTGTACTAATAATAGTTATCGCAGCAGAGTAGTAACATGCAGATTTTGATTGCACGCAGTCATTATTTTTCAGGCGAGGGGAATGTTACTTGTCTCTAGCTCCGTGTAATGAAAGTTATCGTGGTCTAATCTTAGAGATTATTTCATGTATTATCACACTTCTCGGTGTTACTCTGAATCTAAGCAGGAAGACTTTCATGCCATAGACACTGAAGATTGTCCATACCTATTTCAAAGTCCTTAAGAAGCAAACTTATCACACGTCGATCCGGATCTTCCACTACGACGGGAAGGTGAAGTTTTGTGCACCATGAATAGTTTTTGAATATTTAGGTGGGTTTATTAGGCCGTAAATTCTGAATCCCATAAATATTGACTCCGGTTTTCTGTGTAACTGTGTAAAGCCATTTACTTCGGTGCAAGTAGTTCTGGTGAAGCGATCACATGCATCTAGACTCGGGTTGGAAAAATAGAAATACTTTCGAAGTCAATACTCTTCGAGTCCTTAGGGTGTTGAATCTACCCCTGATTTGTTAAAGTAAATGAATATGTCGATTTTCAGTCGACCCAGTTAAAAATGGGAAGTTTTCCTGACAGGGCCAATGAGCAACGAGAAGACTTTGCAAAGTAAGACTGTTGTCCGCTGCAGAAAATTAATTTCAACGATTTGTAGTTTAATATTGAAACCTTAAAATGCGAGCGAAGACATGTGAACAGTGAAAAGAGGGAGAACCATAAAGAAAACAAGATTAAAAAAAAATAAATTAAAATCCACGTTGGCATATATGACGTCATTGGTATGATAAAGAAAATCGTGCCCAATTACTTCTTCAATGTTTCAGTATCGCTGTTTATGAGTCAAGTTTCTAATTAACAAACTCCTGAATATTAATAACGTTTCCGCTCCCTTTACTCGTCCTTTAAAAAGTTTCCTGGAACAGCTGAATTTTATTTTAAGTCTGTGAGCATAATAGAATTATGCTCTCAATAATGATTAAAGCGTAATTTATCCGTAATAGTTATATATATGCATTTATGTATATATGTTCATATTTGGTGTGTACATAAATGTGTGTTATATATACATACACATACACTCATGTATATATATAATATATATATATATATATATACACACATATATACATAATATATATATATATATATATATATATGTATATATGTGTGTGTGTGTATGTGTGCGTGTGTGTGTATGTGTGTATGTATGTATTATATGTATAGAAATCACACACACAATTTAATTTCATGCATAATATTTCAGTAGATCATTACTTATTTACGTAGCATTGGTAATTAGTTGTTTTGCGAACTTTTGCCAATATAGGTACAGGTACCAAATTTCAGTAAATAGTGCATCATCATAGTAGTGCTCGTGTCTGTGGCTTAATGATATATATATATATATATATATATATATATGTATGTGTGTGTGTGTGTGTGTGTGTATTAGTTCATATATATATATATATATATATATATATATATATATATATATATATATATATATATATATACATACATATGTGTGTGTGTGTGTAAGTAAGAGTGCAAGTAAGGAGAAGCAAGAACATGTAAATAGAGTTAATCTTTTAAGGACTGATATAAATAGAAATCAAATGATAAACATTTTACTAACAACTCATGCGATAAAATTTGATGCTCTTTAGTTAGAAATGCAGATACCATAAATAACTTGACCACACACACACCACACACATGTATATATAGTTATATACTTTCATACATAGTATATGGGAGTATGTATAGCGGAGCCTATTGTACGTGTACCTGAAGAAATAAGAGAAATAATCTTTTTGGAGGCATGTTATATGTGCCCCCATATATATATATATATATATATTATATATATATATATATATATATATATATATATATATGTGTGTGTGTGTGTGTGTGTGTGTGTGTGTGGTGTGTGTGGTGTGTGTGTGTATATATATATAATGTGTGTGTGTATTAATGAATACGAATCAGAAGGATTAGGTAAAATGTAACAAGCCAACCAAAAACATGATATTATTTTTTTTTTTTTTTTTGTAAATGCAAATATGACATATGACTGTAGATTAGAACGCAGAAGGTTAATGTATACCACTCTATTTAAGGAAAGTCTACGCTTACTATTGATTCCGAAAAAGACAAAATTAATGGTAGAAGATCAAAAGGGAAACCATGAAGAGTTGAATGGCAGGTATGAGGAAGAACAGGAAATTAAATGAAGCAGAGACGTAAAGATTCCCCAATCTCAGGATATTCAGGGAGCAGATTTTGCATACTTCTTAATATTGGGAAGAAATTAAATTTCAATCATAAATGTAATAGTAAGAAAATAAATAAAAGATTAAAAATTTCATAGTAGGAGAATTGTAAATACTAGATACGGGATGGCAAAAATTAAAGAAATAAATCATAGTGGGAGAATTGAAAATACTAGATACGGAATTTATTGAAATAAACAGGTTCCACTAAACCTCTAGGGACATGCACATGATATGAGCCCACATATGAACAAATATGTCAGTCGCATAAACAGTTTCTGGATATAGAAAATAATTTCATTAGTGTATTTTTCCTAGCGTCGCACTTACGAGCATCTGTGAAGAGAATACTATGTAAAAATAAGAGACTCCGAAGCTGCCCATGTAAGAACAACACTAGACTGTAGGGGAGGGGGAAGAGGGAAGGAGACGGGAGGGTGGGGGGAGTGGAGTATGTCTGTTAAATAAAAGCTTAAAAATACTGCATTCGCTTTTACTTAAAAAAAAAAATAAATAAATAAAAGATAAAACAAGCAAACAAATTTAAGGAAATTCCTCCGGACTCGAAAGTGTGTGTATTTGTCTCACTTTTATCAGATGACTTTGTCAATCTGCCTTCACTGCCGGAAATAATTAGTTTATTCTCTGCATGCATTTAATTCCATTGTTTGTTAAATGCCGTCTATTGTCGCAGTTATATATATAATATATATATTATATATATATATATATATATATATATATATATATAATATATATAAATATGTGTGTGTGTGTATGAGTATGAGTGTGTGTGTGTGTAACTGAATCACGAAAATTTAGAACGTGATGAATACACAAATAAAGCCAAGAGCTTTACATATACATATATACATACACACATATGTATATATATATATATATATATATATATATATATATACATATATATATATATATATATATATATATATATATATATATATATTATATATATATATATATATATAGCGTGTTACCGGGTCTATGCCTATTTTCTTCTTTATACAGAATAGCTGAGTTAATGAATCGATCTCTGGGATACGAGCTTTATTTTGTAATAATCATCGAGGGCGCAAGAACATAATAGAAGGCAAGGATTCCCAGAGCATAAGAATGATAGAAATAAAAAAAAAAAAAATGTATGTTAATAACAATAATATAATTGCTTCCAACGCCATGCGACGCTAATGGCATCAATAATCTTAATAATAATTCTGCTTGGTCTTCATATATTTCAACTGGATCACTTTTAAATGATGTATATTTTACCATAATTTTTTCATCTAATTTCATCTCGAATTTGGTAAATTATACTTACAAAATATATATTTTTCCCACATTGTGGAATCAAATATTTTGTCTTGACAAACACTTCACACGAGAAGCGTGCAAATTTGAGGAGGTAAATAGTGTGGTGTCCTGCCCCAGTATCATCCACATGGAATATCCGGTGCTGGTAGCAATTTAACCAAGGACATTATTGTGTCGGTTTGAACGTAAAGACAAGTAAACCGTGTGTATATCCCCGTCTGTGTATGCGCATATGACAGTTGGAAAATGACTGATGTGTAAACTCTCGCAGACATGTGATGTGCACATTCATGTGTACGTGTGGATGGGTGGTTGTTGCAGGAGGGGGCCCAGGGCAAGGGGGTGCACGCTCCCTTCGCTGTGCTGGAGGGAGCGTCGATACCAGCGTCTAGCCGCCTGCACGCCACTATCCTTAGCCCCCGCTCCCCCCCCCCCCCTCCCCGCACTACACCAAATACATTCACTATGCTCCTCCCACAACGTCCACTATCCTTACAGCTTCCTAAACGGTCTCTTTTTTCGTAATTCTCTTCGAAATTTGTAATGAAGTTAATTGTTTGAGGCCATATTGTGTAGAACAGTATTCAGTCGTGATAGTAGCCAATGAAAACTTTATTTATGATTAGCGATGAGTATATGAGGGCTGTGATTGGATGGAGGAGGTGTGTGACTCCGCCCCCCGCGTGAGCGCGAGGGGTCTCGTGTGTAGCGTAAGCCGAGTGTGGTTGTTACCTTGGTGGAGAGAGGATCTCTGTGGCTCTCGCGGTGTTCCCCAAACCTCTGTGAGATTTAGCCGGGTTTGTGGGGTATTGGATGAGTGCGGTGGTGGTGCTGGGTATCAGTGGTGGAGGAGTTTGTGGAGGAGACCCCCGGCGGGGCACTGTATAACGACGACGGCTGCCACTATACGAGCTCATCATCATTATGGATGTACTGCCCAGCGGCGGCATCTTCAAGGAGCTTCAGCTTGTGCATGACACGGGCTACTTCTCCTCGGCATGCAGTCTCGAGGAGCGTTGGCAACAGGTAAGTGTTACCTTCAAAAGAAAAAACATAGCTCTCGAGTATCACCCGTATTTTATTGCCCGTCCGAGCCTGCTTGAGTGGTTGTGGCTAGGGACGAAAGAGACAGCAGCAGCAGCAGTTGAAAACGGCTGAACAACGGCTCAAGCAGGACAACCGCACCAGCTTATGTTTAGCTAAATAAAACTAATATCAGCTACTCTTAAGCAAAACCGTCGAGCGTGTCAAGTGTTATATTTTGACAGTTCCAAGTGTAGGCTAGACTGTCGCGCAGCTAGGGGGATCCGTTTGACAGGTATTGACAGTTCGCTTAGTGGACGACGAATGCTATTAAATCCTGGAATGTGGTCCACGGTTTACATTGTATATTTACTTTGATGAAAATAAACTGGAACTGACCATTTGTGATCAGGTAACTCATGTTATTTGATGTGACGATGACCAGTCTTGGAATTATTTATAGTAAATAGTGGTGGCAAGAACATTGTGCATAAATATGGTCTCCTTTCTGGAATATGAATTAAAGATAGTGCGAAATTCGTATAATTCGATAAATAAGAAACCATAGATTAACACACCACCCAAATTAAAGTATGCGGCGGTGTATGGGCAGATTTCAAGGTCAGGTCTTTCATCAGTCAATACTCGGTTGTAGGTATATGATAGGTAGGCCTAAGCTTTGGTGTGTTCTAAGAATATTGCATAAGGGAATTTGCAGTTGCACTGTCTAGTTCGTGGTTGTTTGCGAAATTGGTTATGAGAAAAAGTTGACGGTAGACGCGATATTTAAGCTTCACCGTTTAAGCCTAACCAGGCATCTTAAAGCTACCCTTAGGCCTAATTGACTGCAACATTATACACCTTACGCTTGACTAAAGGGCATCTTGGCTTTTTGTCATCAATTTTACTTTTTCTTGGTCCCGTCAAAGATTAAATGATGTATGTACGGCGATGGCCTTGCCGCTGCTCACCATACCGTTATTGTTGTATTGTGATAAAAAGTGCACCTTAGTGTTGTTATAGCCAAATCTTTCATTTTATTACTGTCTTATGCTGCTTACATAGAGTTTCGCAAGCCGTAATTTGGGAGAATTTTGAAGCTAATTTTTCAGTAGGTTGAAATCATAGTATTTTAAACGCACCGATTTTTTTTTCTTTACATTTAGAGCTAATGTTGCATCACAACTCTTTTGTTTTAGTCTTCTTGCTTTTGATGTGTATACGCAAATATTAAATAGATAAAGGATAATCTATTAGTTTGTTACAAGTGTTTTCTTAGATTTTCTTCTCATCGTTATTTTGCAGTAACATGTTAGCCAATTAAATCTGTTCTTTTACCAAACCACCCCCTATCCAATGGGCGCAAAATATGACTTGACATATGTCATGAATGAAGGTCAGAATGTGTTTTTGTGTCAGTGATAGCTTCACCGACATACGATGTCAAGCATTAAAACACTAGTGTAATACGTTGATATGCCTGGATATTTATGTGTTTTTAGGGTGTAGTGATTTTGGGAATTATGATCATAAACTTCTAGGCCTAGTCTTAATTCGTGCGTTGCCAAACACGTTTTCATCGAAATTGTTTATTCCATTGCTTAGCGCAATCTTACTTCCTATATTTTATTTTTCTTCACAGCATAAATTTATATCTTTCAATAGCAGTTGTATGAACGATTAAATGTCACGCCTGAACTCAGGTTTTACAATTACCACAGAATAATTTCGAACATAATCTGACATTTGCTAGTCCTTAGCATTTAGCTGCGGTCATTGATTGGTTTCGTAGTCTGTATCATTCTTAGGTTGTATTTGTTTACACTCTTAAGCATTCCCTTCCATAGTTTTTTCTTTATCCTTCATATCAGAAGATTTTTATTAGTGGTTCTCTGTTTGGTATCTCCGTTGAGATGCAAGCAATGATACTTAATATTTTCTATTGCATAACGTCTACCTTTAGCAGCTCGCCGTTGAGTAGAGTCACTTCTGATGGAAGATACCTCACTGATTTAAACTCACAGTGTCATACTAGTAGTATTGTATCTCGCCGATTGAATTACCGACGGTATTTAATGTAGAAGCCCTTTGTTATAGAAATATGTACATTCGTGGCTTTGAGGTGATGCTTCATGACACGTGTTAGAATGCACGGAAAGGAGAACGTTTCAAATTAAGAATTGTGGTTTTTAGACTTGCAGGTTAAGCCAGTGTCTCCGCCGTTCTCGTCTTTTGAATGAACCTACACAGATCAAAGTGAAAAAAAATTAATTTCCTGTCGATTATAATCAGACCAATTAAGTAAAAGGTACTTTTATGTCAGTGTTTAGTATTTAAAAAAAAAAACCGAAGTCTGTGTTCTTCACGCGGTAAGGGAACGACGTCAGTGATGTTGCTCCCTATCATTTGTTGTGCTGCCATAGCTTCAGTGTGGGAATATATTTAAGCTAATTTATGTTCAGCATTTTAGCGTCGTGTTGCGCAATTTATTTTGTCTCGGGAGCCATTGTTTCTCTTATTGAATATCTGTTACTTGTAGGGTTTAGATCTTATAGTGATGATTTTTATTTTCATGGCTGAGATAAGGCCATGATATTTTTTTTTTCTTTTTTATGTTTTTATCAAGATAGGAAATCTTGCCAAGCCGATACCCTAAACCACATAACTTTTCGTTTATTGTAAATTATACCTTCAGCAACTTATTAGAAAAATGGATACGCGAGTCATTGATCTTACAATTCAATCTGCTTTCACCGAAGTGTCAATCAGAGGAAAACTGCAGTCTTAGTACTAAGCAAATGGAGTGGGAGGATGGGGTTTTAAAAATTGTGATACCGTTTCTTTGTTTGTGGACTAATACGAAAATGTCAAATGTACATTGTGTTTTTATCGAGATATTGCGTCATTTATGTACGAATATTTTGTTTGTTGTGTGTCACTGCACGAAGGCTAGTCAATTTTCGTGTTTAACTCTTATCGCACTGCCATTACGTAATGATCATTGGTCCACATGACACTTGATTTTTTTTTTTTATAGTCAGATTTTATTATTTTTCGCACCCGTCATTATGGATCTGATTCGGAAATGAAAGAGAGTATAATAAAAGTATTGATTAGTCGAAAATTTATTGTATATACTGTGTAAGGTTTGTCTTTTTGGACCAGCACTGAACGATTTAAATAAGTTATATAAAACTATGATAGTGACGTTCCGAATGGAAATTATGTATAGTTTTTATATCCTGTGTACGAGTTTAGATTAGTTGAATGTTGTAGGTGGGGAGCGTGTCTCATTATTGGTTAGTTGAAAAATGAACATGACTTTGTAATATATATATATATATATATATATATATATATATATATATATATATATATATATATATATTATATATTGTGTGTGGTTGGGTGTATGTATGTATTTTATATATAACCCATAGGCAATAGAAATAACTTACACTCGAGGAGAATGATACATAGGTTCTATGTACAATTTGATTAGGATAGGAATCTGTGCATTTTTGGGTTGGTATTTGGATGTCTGTGATTTTATACAATCGCTTAATAACTGAGTGAACAAGTCACTGTTATCTATCCATCAGCCTAAAAGGCATGGGTTCGAATGATGATAAATCATTTTTGGGTGTAATTAATTCTTATGGTGAAGTAAAGTCTGTACTACTTAATTATTTGAACGCAATCAGTAGATGTAGAGAACCTCATTGTGATTGGTACGTCATAATGCTATTGTTTAATAACTGAATTCACCTTGACGGATTTTTTTTCTGCTTCGACCTTGGGCAGTTGAGAAGCGGGACCTTTTGAAAAATGCTTTTTGCTGCTAAGGAATTAGTTTAGCAATCTGGGCACCAGAACAATCTCGGCTGTTTAAAATTACCATTAGACATTTGGGTAGGTTGTACTCTTATTATATTCCGTAGGGTAACAGTTCATTGAATCTGGAGTATCCGGGGGTACCGTTAGTAATATTGGAGCACGACGTGAGCCATCTTATCTATCTATAATGATGCACAGTCGAAGGTTGTTTGTTTTACATAGTTGTAAGAATGAACCTTCAATGACCGACCTTCGTGATTAGGTATTGCTGGGGTGTTATTATGTTATGTATGCTGTTAAATATTTCTTATTATTGTCTGTAAACAATAGAATTAATGGCACTTTTCAGCTTAGAAGGTATACCTAATATCGCACTACGTTTCCTATGTCAGTCCTATCGTTTGCCGTGACGTCATCAGCCGCCAAACTGTTGCTCACCCACCGGATGCTTCTGATATTATATGGTTAGGCCTTTGCCCAAATGCCCCTCTTAATGGAAGTGGTAGTCTCTCTCTCTCTCTCTCTCTCCTCCTCTCTCTGCTCTCTCTCTCTCTCTTCTCTCTCTATCATCCCTCTCTCCTCCTCATATATATATATATATAGATATATGACCTATATATACATAATTATATATACTATATATATATATATATATATAATATATATATATATATATATATTATATATATACATAATCATATATATATGCATAGACATAACGGTGTGTATATGTAATTTGTGCGTGTGGGAATGTGAGCTGGGAAAATATCACAAATGTATATATATCAGAACTGTGAAAGATATGATGGTGTGGAAGATCCCTAAAGCGGTCCCCATCCCACGAAGCGGAATGAATAGTCGTTATAAACATGAAACTCTCCAAGTAAAATGCCTCCGAACTATCCCTTTTTTAATGTTTGGTGGTCAGTGCTGAAATATTGAATGTTGCCTCCCATTGCATAACCCCGTTGCTTCCGTCAGACGCCGTAGGAAGCAACCTCTGGCATTAATTGCTTTTAACAGTACTCTTTATTTTTAATCAAAGGTTGTTGTTTGCCTCGTCTTCCTTTGTGTTTCTTTTTTTTTTTTCACTCGCGAGTAGTTTCTCCAGCTTGCCACCCCCTTCTCCCAACGTTTTTTTTTTTTTTTAGCCGCTAAGTTTTGAGTCATTCGTTGTGTTCAGAGGTGGCATATGACAACGATTTTACATTTCTTTCCTCAGCAGAGCATTAGATTCTCATAATCGTTGTACGATGTGCAGGGACCCTGTTATAGCGAAACTATTTATGCAAGTAAATTTAATTCTATACTCTGCTGTGCTTCATGCTGATAGCCAGAGGATTTATTTACTAATTATTTGGACAATGCAGAGTGTGGCCTCTATTGTAGAAGTTAACTTATTGGATAAAACAATAATTTGAACGGTTAAATTGTTCGGTGCCGTTGCAATGTTGTCAGTCCATTTATTAGATTATCGGTATAAAATAGGATTTTGAGCTGATCTACTCCGTTGTTAATTACATTAATATAATAATTACTAGGTTACAATGGGGATACGGGTTTTCGTGTACTTTTTCCTGTTTATTAGCGATTTATTTGCAGGTTTTGTTGCCGTGGAAGTAGAATATGACGCCTCTCCAGACTCGAGTATTTTCACGCTTTGTATACACGCTTGCGCACACGTGTAATATATATATATACATACATATATGTATATGCTGTTCACTAAAGCTACTTCATGGTTGTCACAAACACTGGCCCTTTTGTCCAATGGAAAAGACCTTGAGCTAAGTATAAAGATAAACCCTAGCCCATATCCATAAAAGGTCCAATTGTAGGGGAGTGGGTACTGACTTACTCGTTGATTATAGTTTTGATGGCGACGTTATGATAATGGGACTTACTTTCGTGGTTATTGATGGGGTACCCACTTAGACCACTTCAGGCTGCCGGTGGTATTTGCAATGGCATTGTACTTTGAGGAACTTAATGTGGAGACTGTCGATGTTATACTTGATAGAAAAACTTTAGAATGGTGTGTATATATGTGTGTGTATTATATATATATATTTATATTTATATATGTACATTCTAAATGGAAAATTAAAGATGTAAATGATTAAAATATGCCCAACAGTTTCGTCCGCAAATGGACTAGGAAGAGGTCCATTGGCTGACAAAACCATTGGGCATACTTTAATCATTAATATCTTTAATTATCCTATGTGGAATACAACTGAATAAAATACCTTACTTTGTAAGAAGTAAGAAGATTACCAGAATATATAAAGGTGTGTGTCGCTAGAATGCCCAGGTCTTCAGAAATATTGGCTACGTTCAGAGAACATTTCATGTCATTAGTGTCATCCTCAAGTACCAGCACAACAGTTAATACCCAGCCAAACGTGGCATAATTGTAAGATGACAGCAACTTCACGAAACCTGGTGCCATCAATAGATAAAACACTGAGACCTTGTCAATACGTCAGCTGTACCCAAGATCGTCATTTTTCGAAGTTCTTGTTGCGTTTACCTCCTTGGAAGTCCGTCATTTCCTGTCATGTTTTCTTCTTTGAGCTTATTGCCACTCTCTGTTCATTAGTTTATTAGCCTTTTTTTAAAACCAGTTTTTAGATATACTCAAGTTTGTTTGTCTTGCACTTTTGCATGTAATCAGGGTTTTTTATTAGTATTCGTGGGTGGTAATGTGTGGTTTGAATGTTAAGGGTATGGAATTTTCAGTGAGTGAATTGATGTTTTTTATGACCAGTTGAAGAATTTTAATACTTTTTCGAAAGATATTTGAAGGCTTTCGGTCATTTTTCTGATTTTATGGCTGCCGTCGATTTTGCTTGTCAGCTCTTTAAGTCCGTGGGCGTGCTTACGGAGCTGTCTATCCCTGTCAGGTGGTTGTCACTGTCAGCTGTTAGCCTTATGGTGGCCAAGGTTGAGGGTTACTTGAGGGGGCGGGGGAAGGGGAAGCTAGTCTCTCGTGGCTTAGTGGTTGCAAACACCTGTTGAGGGAAGTTATTGACGCCCGTCTTCTGACACACACGACCATATAGTACGCAGGTTTATACGCATGTTTATGTCGCTCTTGATGGTGCATTTCTTGGCGACGGTGATTAATGTACCCTTAGTCCGTATGAAGTTAAGTGGCCATGAAATGCTACATTTCCTGCGCTCAGAAAACGACGTCTTGGAGCAATGACGGCTTTGTGTCAGGACCGGCGTGCCTCACTCTCCTGACACTCCAATGGGGAGACATTTCTTTCGTGATATTTGATAACCGTGATGAATATTCTCTCGTCAGTAATTGTCGAATCGTTAGGTTCGGTGTAGCACCCGCTTGGAATGCAACGTTGTTTTTAGAAGTCTGATGCTAGAAAGTTAGAAACACGCCGTGTCTCGAGGAAACTTGAGTGTAAGATTACACTTTAATGGAAATTCAGTTTACAGAGAAATGTGCGATAATCTGTCGAGATCACATGTGATGTGTGTCCACCTCCGAGGCTACCTCTCCCTCTTTCATCTCTGTCACCTTGTATATATCCTCCTTCACTTCCTCCCCACCTTCTCCCCTACCTCCTCCTCCTCCTCCTCCACTACCACCACCATCGTCGCCACCTGTTTCTGTCAGTCATTTTACTCCCACTGCTACTGCTGCTAGGTGTCACTTTTTTTTTTTTTTTCGTCTGTGCCAAGTCATGTCTCCCCAAGTTTTATATCAGTGGGTGTTGTTTTCTATTTTGCACATGTTTTGATTTTAATAAAAGACCGCGTTCTTATTTTTTTCGCTTGCTATAATTTTGTATTTTGT
>NC_087204.1:42528250-42533250 GCF_015104395.2 Macrobrachium nipponense
GGATTCATTCTTTGCCGTCTGCAAGTCAGTCTTTGTAATTCAAGGCCACGGTGATTCCACCCAATATGGTGAACGTACTCTCAAGGTTGTCGATGTGCGCGTACGGTATTCTGGCTTGTTCTTAACCAACTCCTCAATTTTTTTTCTTTTCTTTTATGGACGGATTGTTTTGTTAGTTATCAAGGAAGCGTTTTCTAGGCTACGGAGGTTTTAGATTTTTTTTTTCCACTTTATCATTGGCCTCATGTTTATAAAATGATCATGTATCGAGATTCTTGGTGTTTTCCTTTCGTGGTCATTTTTCCTTTCAAATATTGATTTATATAAATATTATTCATAGGCCACTGTTTTTTTTTCATATTGATAGCAAAATCAAATTGTAATTTTTTTGTAGTATATAGCTGTTGTGTTATGGTATAGTGCGTGGGTTTCATTTGACAATCTCTTAAGGTTGAAAGGAGTTGGAAAATCAGTGGGGCACTCACATTTCGACAGACTGTATATATATATATATATATATATATGATATATTATATATATATATATATATATCTATATATTATATACTTACATCCATACATACATACATACATACATACATACATATATATATATATATATATATATATATATATATATATATATATATATATATATATATGTATAGAGAGAGAGAGAGAGAGAGAATATTGTCGGGTCTTTGGGAGCCCTCTCTGTAAATAGGCCGTAATGTTCTTTATAGACGTGGAATATTAGAACATAATTTTCGAAAAGGCATTTGGCTAACTTATCCGGCATATATTGCCTCTTTGTACGTTTTCGTTGTAATCTTTATAACTGAGAACTTCAAGTTTTTTACGTCACAGAAAGTTTACATGTTATGTAAGGTACTAACATATCGTCATTATGTTATCATCCAAGAGTGGTCAGAACTTACATACTTGAGCCGGCACTCATAGGATTAACGGGTTACAGGAGAGAGAGAGAGAGAGAGAGAGAGAGAGAGAGAGAGAGAGAGAGAGAGAGAGAGAGAGAGATTTGGCCTGTTAGTGTAATTAATGGGAGTCAAAAGAAGCAACAGCGATTTCAGAATGACAGAAGCATGCTAATGGATGCTAATGCTTTTTATCAGGAACTTACCACCCCTGGTTTTACTATCTCTCTCTCTCTCTCTCTCTCTCTCTCTCTCTCTCTCTCTCTCTCTCTCTCTCTCTCTCTCTCTCTTGTAGTTTTAGTAGCATCTTGCTTCATTGATGGGTGGGTGAGAGTAATAGGCGCTACAGAAGACTGTGTGTGACCTGTACGGAATGTCGGCTTGTTTTTTTATGGTCTTGGGGAAATGTCACCTCGATGTTTTGTTGCCCAAGAAAGCAGACTGGAGCAGGAGATCAACAGGTGTAAAGGCGTCTGTCTTGGGTAGTCGCAAATCTTAAGCCGTTAGGTTTATACTGTTCTGGTTCGATAGATTTAAGTCTGAGGAGAGTTTGTTTGTCTGTAGACTTACACTTTGTGTGTGTTTTTGTTCTTATATGCATTTATGCTTGTTCGTTTAATAGTCATGCCTATGTGAATTAGCGTTTTAGAAGTCTGTGTACTTAGGACATAGTTGTTCTTGGCATATTTTTAACAGTATTTACTGTTTACATAGTGTTATATCACATGCACGTACTTTTCTTAATATATGGAAGTTGTAAATAGATAAAAGATTTACATTTTTATATGAATACTGTCTTACTAAGCTGATTTATGTAAGCTCTCTGTTTGAATGTAAATTGTAATTTAAATCATCATGTTATTATGTGTAAGTAAATAATGTAAATTTGATTGGTTTCAGCAGTTGAATCATCTAATGTTGTATAAACTGTTGGACTGAGAATTTGTGTTGTTTGTTGAAGGTGTGGTGAGGATCTCTCTCAGTTCCTAGAAAGGCGCATTTAGATTTATGATCTATTCAGTTGTCAAATCTCCCACAGTCACTCACTTATTTTAGCCTTGTTCTTGTCTAGATTTTCATTCATGTAATGTATTATATTATTATTATTATTATTATTATTATTATTATTATTATTATTATTATTATTATTATTCAGAATGTAAATCCTATTCATGTTGAACTGGGCTACAGGGGCTATTGACATTAAGTTCAATTTTCCAATGAATATGGTGTTCATTAGAAAGAAGTAACATGTAATGGGAAATACAGAAACGCAAATAAGTGTTTAGAAAAGAAAAATAAATGAAATTGATAAGTAAATCGATAAAAATGTAAGTAAAATGAAGTAGATTATTGAAATTAAGAACTACGTTCATATACAGTTCACCATGTGTGTACGGGTTTATATATTGTTTATTAACAACGTCAGTCTATGGCAGTGCTAATAATACGGTCATGTCTTTCTCAGCCAAGTATGTGAGACCTTTCTTCCTCCTTAAAATCCGCCTGACAGACTTAATGGTTTATGGGAACAGACGTGAATTAGGCCTATAAGCAAATTAGCCGAAGCCCACTCATGTCGGATCAACTTGCGGAAGTGGTTCAGTTTGATATGGTCCGGTCCCGTCGGCGGCGGCGTCATGAATGACGTTGGGACGTGAAGTCATCTGTCTTTCTTTTAGTGTGTCGTCTGCGTTATGGCAAACTTTATTTTTTGTTTTCCATTCAACGAATAATACGGTGTGAAAGGTTCGAATGACTTGTTTGGTTAGTTTCGTATTTGTTTATAGAGTTGTTAGATTAGAAATGCATACATATGTATGTATATCGTGGAAGCGTGCGCACAACTGCTTACTAGTATTACACACCGTATTATATACATACATATATACATGCAAACACAGCCTAAATACATATATCCCACCACTTACTCTACATTTCTTCATACTACGCTCCTGCGTCCTCAAATCCCGTTACTGTCCTTAGGACTTTATCAAGGTAGTACCTATTCCTTCCCTACTGATACTTACCACATATATACGTTTATGTGTGTGTGTGCGTGTGTGCGTCAGAGGTGAATGACCTAGCTTGCTGAACACTTGTTGAATTTTGTGTCAGAATTTCAGTACTGTACTTGTAGCGCATCATCAGTGTTATTTTAAGTGGTAAAATACTGATATTGTTTGTGTAAGGGGCATAAAATATCCGGCTGGAAAGACATTACTCCATATATATGCGCGTGCGTATGTATGTGTGTGTATGGAATATATATATATATATATATATATATAATATATATATATCTAAAAATAACTATAATATATAATTTATATATAAATATATATATATATATATATATATATATATATATTATATATATATATATATATATATATATATATATGCTTACCTGTGTATGTGGTGTGTAATGGATATACACACACACACACACACACATATATATATATTTATATTTATATATATATATATATATATATATATATATATATATATATATAATAATGTTTGTATATATATATATAATATTTTATATATATATATTATATATATATATATATATATATATATAATATGTATGCTTACCTGTGTATGTGGCTGAGAGAGAGACCCGTATGATATCGCCATAAGCAGTCTGCGTTGTTGAATAATGGCGTGGCGAACTAGAAAAATAGACTTCCTTGTTTAGCCTTTGTTGAGTTTTTGAATTAAAACTGTGCGGATTATTGTTGCTGATTATATTTAGGGATTTGGGAATTAGATTGGAGATCAGTGGCAATTTGCTATGGATTTCAAAATGGTAATGGGGCAATTTCCATTGCATTATAGTTTTAATTATCCTCGCATTTAAATAGCTAGCCATTATAAAGTAATCCCCATGGCTATAGCATTATCATATCACTCGAAGAATTGCTGCGTCTCTTTCCTTTTGATTATATTAGGGTTTTTTACATTTTTATAACATTTTATTTTCGATTTTCGTAACATTTTCCTGTCATATGTTATTCTTCAAAGAATTTAGAAAAGTTTTGGGAAAATTTTTTCAGAATATGTACTACATCGTTCGTTAGGCGACAGTTATCGTTGGGTGCGTGCCTCTGTTTTAAGTAATTTTCGCCCATTGTTTAACCAACAGAGGTAATGTACAGCGTGTGTAATATTTTGACCGAATGGTAAACCTTGGTGAAATTGTTTAATTATTGTGATCACAGTCTTTCACTGAAGTGTTCTTTTGTTGGCTTGGTCATAAACGTAATTCGAGACATAGCTTGCATCGATGTACATAAGTGGTTTTGCCTCACCACAGAAAATGTGAGTTTCAGGGGGTTAGATTATGTTTTGTTTTGTGAAGTTTGTCACGCAAACGGGTAAGATTTTTATGTCCGCGAATATTAAGCCACAAATATCATTTCATTTCCAGTGGGAATAACTTACTCGCAAGGGGAGTTATAAATGGTAAGTGGTCCAAGTCACTGCCTGTAGTTGTTTCTGAAGCAGGCATCGGTTCGAATCCTGCCGCGGACGAAGCTATTATCATTTATAATTCCCTTGAATATGAGGTATTTTCATGGTATAATGAATTGACTTTTAAACGATATTTGTGGCTCAGTATTCATATATATTGTTAAGACCCGTTAAAAACAAGAAAGTTCTGCCAATACACATGGAGTCTCCTTAATTCTGCAGAGACAAGGGCCGATGTACATTGTCCGAAATATAGTTTTTAATATTATTTATATTTTTTGTCGGTCTTTTAAGAAAAATAGTACACTTTAGGTTACAGAAAGTGTTTATATATATATATATATATATATATATATATATATATATTTATATATATATATATTATATTATATATATATATATATAATATATATAACTGTAATGTATATAACTATGTATATATACTAAATATTCTTCTCTCCGTAACTTATTTTGAAGATCCATTTCCTTTTTTTTCTCGTGGATTATTTCCATTGTCTTAGAATTATGTTCAGATGAAGTGATCGGAATGGCTTAAATATTTTTTTTTTTTTTTTTTTGTCGG
>NC_087204.1:42538250-42548250 GCF_015104395.2 Macrobrachium nipponense
TTTGAATTGTTGATGGGAAGGGCGGCGAGGAATTTTGGGGGTGATGGGGGAGAGGGGGAGGAGCAGAAGGTGAGAGGGGAGACACGACTAAGGGGTCCTGATGGATACCAAGGAGCTAGAGTGGATGGCGGGAATGGGACAGGTTGAGAAAGTGGGAATGAGGAGCTGCTGAAGAGGTATCAGAGCAGTTGACTGGAGTGTCCTTGGCAATGCTGGAGATGGGCTGGCACACCCGAAATGTGTGTGTGTGAGAGAGAGAGAGAGAGAGAGAGAGAGAGAGAGAGAGAGAGAGAGAGAGAGAGAGATATTATTCCAGTGTTTAAGCTTTAGATTCATTTTGAGAATAATTTCCTTGCATGGGATGTAAATCAGGCTGTTATATATGAGTCACTGACAACACAGCATCATTATCCTGTTTTTAGATATAGGTTTTTATAATGAAAATTCTTCTATGCTATTTCACTGTTGTCATTTAAGGGTAGTTGGTTGAAAAATAAATAGTATTTGGTTTTGTCAGTAGTCATCATAATTTCTCCAGGCCTTTCGGAATTTAATGTATCCTTTTTGATAAGAGATGGTCGAAATAGTACGAGTAGGTCCCGATTGTGTGGATGTCATGTACAGTTGCGAAGATTGGATAGAGGTTTAAATGTGGAGCTTATTGCCCTTAGACCATCGATGACGCGCGCTCGCGTGCACGCATACAAACACATACATTCTCTCTCTCACACGCAAACAAGCAAAAATACAGATATTCCTTGCGTTTTCCACATCCCCTCTTCGTAAGATTGTATCAAGAGCCAGTTGGAAATCCAAAACCAGTCTTTTTTGAAAGCGGTTACGAACTGAGTTATCTTTAGGCCTAAGCCGAAACTCCAACATAAAAGTGGCAAGTTAATTGGAAGCGAAAGTAGTGGAGATTTAATGTGTGTGTTTGGTGCAGGTTACCCGAGTTATCAAAGCGTACTACACAAACAGGTGGGCACTTCTTGATACGCTTAGGAAGACGTAACCTAATTCGCTGTCACCTCCTACACAGTAGAACGAGAAAGCCTGCTGGAAAAAGGGATGCTGTACCGTACGTGAAGAGTGATATCACCAGAGCCGATCTATAATGTATGTGTAAACGAATTTTAAATGGATTGATAAATTTTGGAATTCATGGAAATCGAAAAAGGCTGAATACAAAATATTGAAATATCAAAACAGGGGAAACAAGATGGAAGTTTTGAAGGCAGCGACCCGAGACGATGTTAAGAGTGTTATCTTTTCAGCTGCGGATGACATTATCGCATATCCTGTCCCATCACATCCACTCTCTCTCTCTCTCTCTCTCTCTCTCTCTCTCTCTCTCTCTCTCTCGTATACAGCGACACGTGTATATATATGTATATATATATATAATATATTATATATATATATATTATCTATATATAGATATATATATATATATATATATATATATATATATATATGTGTGTGTGTGTGTGTGTGTGTGTGTGTGTGTGTGTGATATCACATTACCGTGATTCATATACATACATCGAGCTACAAATGTCCTTTAATATCTAATTCACTCTACCTCGGAACGGATATATTTTCATATATGTTAACCGAAGGGGAATTTTTTAGTCAATAAGAAATTCCCCTTCGGTTAACATTTATGAAAATATATCAATTCCGAGGTAGAGCGAATTAGATATTAAAGTACATTTGTAGCTCGATGTATATATAATATATAATAACTTTGTGTTCAGTAAACTTCTGCTTTGCTTAATTTTTAATATATCTATATGGTTGTTTAAATTTCAGATACTGTCCGTTTCATAAACCGCACATGTTTACCGACATTGTAGTAAGTTTCTCCTTATAGTCGGAAACGCGCTTAAAAGATATTTATATATCACCGCTGCTGTGTCGAAGTTGTTTTTTTTGTTAAGCAAAAGAATTAAAAGAATTACTTTTACAATGAAATGTTTTACTCTCGTCGTCCGTTATGTTCTTGAGTGATCTGAGACGTACAGCAGAGGGAAGAATTGCCACTGAGCTTCGTTTTCCACAGGATATAGCTTGGGGAATTTATCTGTCTTCTAGGATTACTTCAGATCTGTGTGATGTAAAGTTATCGGGACCAGTCTTTCATCATCTTAGAGAGAGAGAGAGAGAAGAGAGAGAGAGAGAGAGAGAGAGAGGGTGTAGTGGGATTGATTTCCATGGATGGGAAGAGGACCTTGTAAGTAGGAGTAGCAGATCATCATGTGAGAGAGAGAGAAAGAGAGAGAGAGATTTTTTTATTGCTTCGGCGAGACCCTCTCGTTTTTAATTATGGTATTTTGACTTATTACTGGAACGTATTCTATTTTCTCATTAATCTTACGTCTTTTACTCAACTATAGCCCAAAGTAGTTCATTAAGTACCAGGTACCTAATTCTCTGCTCAGATCAGTGGAACCATTTGAGAGAGAGAGAGAGAGAGAGAGAGAGAGAGAGAGGCAGGCGTAGGGTAAGTAGGATGGATATCCAAGGAATAGCGAGGGGACTTGGAGGAGGGGTGGAGAGAGGAGGAGGAGGAGGAGGAGGAGTTGGATTGTTGTTTGCAGATGGGTAACACAGGCATGAGAATTTCAACCCAGCAAGGAAGGTGACTCATACCCCATCCAAACCAAGGAGAGGTACCGTTGGACGAGTCGTCTCCTCTCCTACCCTCGTCTCTGGTCATCACACAAACCCGAACGGCCATACTCGTCATCCCTCCCCTTGTCATCTCTCTTGTGCTTTCCGAAAGTTATCTGTACCCAGTATATCACAGCGAGGGCATGTCAGCGGTCAGACTGAGGGTACGACTCGTAGGTTATGTCGCGTAAGGTCTGTCTGTCGTCGAGAGGGTACGAATAATGCATGTTCGGAAGTGTCGTAAGAATTGTGCCGAAGGGAGATAGGGGTGGCTGTTGCATCCTCCTCCTTTTCTCTGCCTTTTTCTTTCTTTCCTTTCGCCCTGCAGAATATTTCAGTCGGATAGATGTAGTGCAATGGAACAGTTTCACTTTCCGCGGGACGCCGCCATTCGCGAAACAGGTTTCGTGCTGCCCGAGGATTTTATGTTGGTCAGTCGGTGCGGGGGTGGGGTGGGCGTCCGTTTCCTGAGAGTAGACCAGTCTCAAGGAATTCTTTTATTTGGCTTCTGCCTCTGTGCTTTCGGGGGCTAATGACGCCTACTGCATGGTTCTTCTCGTGATTTGGTTTTCATTTATGCTGTTTTAGATTGATTACGAAATATTGCCGTTATGCAACGTAATTTGGCTTTCATTATAACATGTTAGATGGCTTAGAGTAACGTAAAATGTATGTCCTGGTTAATTGACTCCTTTTATGTGAATTAGTAATAGTCGACATTATTAGTAAACGGATGCTCACCGTAAATCTTGTTTTGTTCGACGCAAAACTCTCAGTCTCAATCTTACTATTTCGAACTTTGCCTCGGGAACTGTTGGACTGTTGTGTTCTGCCACATCTTGAAGTTACGTAGTATTTACCTATATTAACATTAATTTTGGATGTAGGGTATGCTCTATTCTGGAATATTATTCCTTCTTGCATTTATACCTCGGTGTATCCATCCGCGACCCAAAATAAGGACCTTTTCCGCGCAGCCTAGGTCTAGACCTTGGTTTATGCTCCTTGGTCGTGCAGTGACATCGTATCTGCTCTAATCATATAAAGAATAGGGGTGAATGCTTTGTCGTTTGGACCATTTGGCATTTGTTTATTTCACGTGGTAAATTCATGTCATTTCAGTTTGGAAACTCGTGGTGTCGTCGTATTTTTGTGGCTTGTGCCTCTCTGACTGCGTAGGGTAGAATATAATTACAGTAGTTGCTCGCCGAGAGACACATGCTATCAATTTAGGTTAGGAATGAATAAGGCAAAGAGTATAATGTACATTAGGTTAGTGGAGCCGGCTCACTTTCTAATTTTGCAATGACCTAGTCTAAGAGACGGGCTTTGTATATGCTGTGTATCACAAGCATATGCTAGCGATATAGTTTTTAACCAGGACTGAAAGATGCTAAATGTTACCTTTTCCTTCAAAATTATGATTTGTAAAGTATTTGAATTCACGTATAGTTTAGACGTAATTTTTATTATTGAAAATGTAAATTTCGTCGTATATGTACCGCTTACTCATACCTTGATTCTCATTGAAATGAAAACATTCTTTGTACAGGTAGTCATAATAGAAAAAAAAAATCTTGCTCAAATCCGAGGACTAAGAAACGAGAGAGAGAGAGAGAGAGAGAACGGGCTTCTATGCCCGGGGGCTTGTACCTCGCTTGTTTTCAAGGTCACGGGGCTGCAAGGGCATGAGGATGAACCGACAGTAACAAGAACAGCAGTTCTCTTCTTCCTGTCTCCTGTTAGTCAGGTCAGGTCATTAGTTGTGCCTCTCTCATAGATGCTCTCGTGATCACCTCAGGATTTTATTGCAGCAGGAGTTTCTTTTTTTTTTTTTTTTTTTTCTTTTAAGACAATTTGGTCTTGGAGGTAAAATTGGAAGTCTAATAATTCAAATTCAGAATTTAAATTTTATTTATATGGTTCACTGTCAGTCCTCCCGTTTTTTATTTTTTGGCTGAATATTTGTATTTGTTTGTTTATGCATTCTATATTATTGCAGCTTCTTATTTCATGCTCTTGAACTGTCTTCCTGACAAAAGAAAAGAAAAGAGAGAAAAAAAAAAAACTTCAGTTCCTGACTCATGTTTTGTGATTCTGAGAGCGTGCGTGCTCTCGCATCATGCATTACTTGCTTTATCGAGATTGACATAATCGGAATGCTCATGATTAAGTCACGTGCAGTATTTTCGTGATTACCGAAACGAAGTGTATTGCCTTTTCCTACACGCACGATCAAGTTAAGTGTTTGCGAAATTCCAAGCATCTCGTCAGCGACGTAAGTGTAACAAACAGTAAGCTTGTACCATTCAGCTGTGGTTGGGCAACGAGATCTAAAAATATCCGGACGGCGTTGGATAATAGACACTTGCCTGCCTGTTCTTTTCAAGCCAGGCGGCCCGGCCATCCAACAACCAAATACGGCCGCGTCTTCCGTGGCCTTGTGAGCCTCCAGGAACTGGTTTTCGGAGTCTAACCTCTCAGAGGACCTTTCATGTCGTTTTATAACCGAACCATTTGTTGGAAGTCGTCCAGACGCTGCTTTGACTCGTGTTATTCTGTTGACGTATTTGTATGGGCTCATGCTCTTGTTTTGTGACGGCTGATTTACATCGAGTATCGGGTGTTGTGGTGAATGGTGTTCGGCGAACCCGTTGGTTTTCAGTCTCTTGTGTTTATTTTCAAATCTTTCGTCCATATGGGTCGTATTGCGATTTCTCCATTGTGATCAGGATCCCTCCTACTCTCTCTCTCTCTCTCTCTCTCTCTCTCTCTCTCTCTCTCTCTATTGAATATAGGGGTCCTTACGCTGGTTTCACATTAGATTTAATCTGCTTTTACATGCTGTTAAAAGGTACTGATAATCCCGCCTCTTGTTGGCGTATCCACTATCCAGCGGGGATGCTGTAAGATTACGCGGAATCCAGATTACATGAGAACCTCACCGCTTTCGTAGAAATGCCGTTAATGTCAACGGCAGTGGTTCTTCGATACTTGCTGCCGTTTCAGTTCGGAGAGGGAGAGAATTTGCGATCCCAAGCAATTAAGGTTAACTATGTAGTCTTCGTGGATGGGAGTTTGTGTGGGGTTGCGTATCTGTGTGTAATTTCATCTGCTTGTAGGAGTAATTGCATTGTAGGAGTCGGGGAAGGTTTGTGAACTACGAGTTGGTTGCGCAGATTTTCATTCACTGTTTTTGTGGCGGGATTGGAGAGCCTGTACCGTCGGCCTTCTTTTGAGCAAAAAGTTAATGACGGTGATTGGAAGTATATCCAAATATGGCAGAGATTTTGCCGTTATGAAACCGGCAACCGGTTCGGTCCTCTAGCCTATGCACTCTTTTGTATTTGTGTGTTCGTTTTACCGCTAAAGCAAACCAAGGGGTCACAGTAAAAGGGAAATACTTCTTTGTGTGTGATTAGATAACACTGTGCGGGCATGTACTCCCTGATTTTTGTCTTATCTTAGATAACTGAACTTGTTTATCGCATTGACTTATCATTGCATGCAAAAATACTTTTATGTTTACATTAAACATACATACATAAACGCACAGAAGACGTGGTTTGTTATGTAATAGCAATAATATGATATTTGTTTATTTATTTTCTTTTTTTTTTCTTTTTACTAAAACGTGGCTTACTAAATATTCATTCGTCTACCGGATGATAACATCATGAATAGATCTGGTGAAACTCACACCATCCGGTTTATATACTACTGAAACATTTATGCATTTCTTCGTGTTACTTCCTAACCTTTCTTTATGTTAAAGGCAATTGCCTTTTATGATTTAAACGAAAAAGGAAATTAATTTCTTTCGCTTATCTTTGTTGTGTCGGTAAGACTAATACGAGCTTTTAAAGTGAAATCGCAGCTCAGTATCTTCATTTTTTTTTTATTAAAAAAGGAAATTGCACTTCGTAATTTAGGTGTAGAGGGAATGTATGTCTTGCTAAATGGCAATCGTGTGGAGAGTTTTCTTACACGATTTTTATTAAAAATGTACCTAAGGTGGATCGCCTGCCACTCACCCAGTAAGCTGAATCAGAAGCCTTCAGTTGAAGGACTAACCAGTAAAAAGGATATTAAAGATGATTATTTTTCTTCGTCCTTTTTAGTTTTCTGTAAAAGAAAACTATTGAGATGGCTTTGTCTGTCCGTCCGCACTTTTTCTATCCGTCCTCAGATCTTAAAAACTACTGAGGCTAGAGGGCCAAAATTGTTATATTGATCATCCACCCTCCAATCATCAAACATACCAAATTGTAGGCCCCTAGCCACGGTACTTTTTACTTCATTTAAGGTTTAAGTTGACCATGATCGTGCGTCTGGCAACGGTATTGAACAGGCTACCACTGGCCCGTGGCTGAAATTTCATGGGATTCGGCGCTTACAGCATTTCATGCTGTACAGAAAACTTGATTGCGCCAAAGAAACTTCGGCGCATTATTTGCTTGTTAAATTTTGAAACCGTATCGGTAATATGAGATCAGCTGGACTATATCCGGCTGGTCAATTTTGTGCCCAGCGAGATGTTCCAGGATTTGTTTTTCCAAAAAGTAAGATTGGCTACATGGAATGCAGTCATTTCAGTTCTCGGTTCTGCTTTTCTAGCCTTTCTGATTTTTTTCATATGAAACTTTGTTTATTACGATTTAAGATGAAATTGTTAATTGAATCTTTTTTTTTTCAGTCAAATAAAGGTTTGTTTTGCAATCGGCATTTGAATAAACGTTTGAAAGTCGTCAATAAAAATTTTGCCCGTATGAATTTCACTTCAACGTGATTCTTTTTTATATCACATTATTCATTTATTATTTCTTGAAGTTCTGTGAATGGCTCTCAGATGACGGCTCTTCATCTTGTCGTCATTGCTATCCATAAACAGTCCACAGTATATGTAGAAGCTCACGGTCTATTGGTTATATTTTTGTTATCAATAAGCGTAGGATATGACGGTTAACATTTATTTATTCACACTCGTTAGTACGTCATATTACTAATAATAGTTAAACAATCCTCATAGTAGCACGAGACTTCAAATGGAGAAACAAATCCACAGTTATGTAAATGTACATATATTAAAATTTAAAACTTTAAGGATAGCTTTCGGGAATCTGTTTGGTTCCCCATACCAATCTAATTATGGTTGTAATTTTAGTAGTAGCACAGATGTGGTAGATGAGGATTACGTTGAGGGCGAAGATTTTCTTTCTTGTCAGCACTTGTGTTTTTATTTCTTCACTTTCGTTTGCTGTGAAGAATGCGAATTGATGTGCAAAATATAGTTGTATTTCTCAGAGAGAGAGAGAGAGAGAGAGAGAGAGAGAGAGAGAGAGAGAGAGAGAGAGAGAGAGAGAGAGAAGCAACTTTATAATGATATGCATGAGACGTAGCGGAAATGAAATGTATGTGGAGAGTAAATGAAGTGAGTGACGTGGTTCTTTTGTTGTATAAAATGAAGCTGCCATAGAAGAGAGTCGTATCTCTCTTCTCTCTCTTCCGCTTCTCTTCAAGTCATCTATCCTCTCAGTCAATTCATCTTTCAATTTCTTCTCTTCTTATGCATTATTCCGAATCATCAATCTCTTCTGGTACTCTCAAAAGTGAGGACATGCTGGCAGAGAGGGACAGGAAGAGCCTCTTTGCATCTTCTAAACTAAAGCTTGGTCGCTCCACCAGCTGTGAACGAGAAAGACCATTTCTCGCATAAATCAGTATAAAATCGTATGGTAAAAATGATGGCGCCTTGTTCATTATCCTCATATTCACGTTGTCTTAATATCATGATTGTCCTTGTACTGGCAGCGTCTCGGTAATCATTGTTTTGATAGTCGTGGCGATATAATTGTTCTAAAAGCTACGAGCAACTACTAAATTGTTCCCGAGGCACTCCGTTTCCCGCCATGTTGAAATTTGAACCAGTGCCACATATATCAGGCGAGAGACTTAACGCTGGGAATGTTCGTGGGAAACTGTATTAAGCCCTTTAATGGCAACTCGCATTCCCATATGGGTTTAAATTTCACGTTGGAAGTTATTACAAGGGATACTTGCAGCCTCATTTTAATTTCGTGTTGGAAATGAGAGAAAACATATTGTTGTTTTATTGTTAAAAATGATTAAAAGAAATACCTACTTATTTTTACATAAAGATTTTTTTGTGCAGATATGCGTATTAAGAATGACAGACGTATATACATTCACTTTAGGAAAAAAGTATGTTTTTATGTAATGAAGCCTTTAAGAAGTAAAAGAAAAAGGTTCATTGACTTATTGTTAATTTTTTAAGCTTTATTATTCCACAGTACTTACCTGCAGTAACGGGTTGAAAGCAAAGTTTAATGTTCTGACTATCAGTAGAATAATGATGCTGCTCTATCAACCCATTCAGGTGTCAACCGTCATCCATTCTTTTGCTGATGGTTTCTTAAAATATTACCCCTTTTTCTCTTGTCATAATTTTAATTATAGCTATTTTTTTAGTTAAATATCTTGTCAGATATTAAACCAATACCCATCAGCCGACAAAGGTTTTATATGTAGTTTTCTGAAGTTAATAATTCTTGGTTATTGGCTGAATTGTATAGAAAAGACACCCCGCATTATTGCTGTTGGTGCTATTTACATGAAGTATGAAACTTCATCTAATATGGATGTCACAGATATCTACCATATGTTATTTTATCATGGTACTAATTTAGATTCAGAAGTAATATTACGCAAACTTGTCAATAACTTGTAGTAGAGGGTGAATAGCGTATTAGAGTGGTTTTATAAGAAACAGTCTGCCTTTTCTTACGTTATATTAAAATGATAGATTACATTATAGGCAAGACTCTGCAGATCTAGATTTAGGCTAGTATCATGCACGAAAGGAATCGAGTTGCATAAGAGAAAGCCCCCCCCCCTCTTCTCAAATCTCTCTCTCTCTCTCTCTCTCTCTCTCTCTCGAGTTAATTAGTAACACGAGAATAACCACTTTAAGTCATGTTGTGACGTGTCTTCTGAAAATATAGGATGAATAATCGAGCGGGATAAGAGGGCCTAAGATTTCTAAGGGTGACCGAAATCCCCCGTTGTGAGTCTGGTCTGTGCTACATAGCTATAGGATGAGGTATAAAATTAAACCCCTGCTCCTGTCGTTGCTATGGGTTGTATGGATATGCGAGTAAGTTTCCTAATAACTAATTAGGCATTGGATAAAATGAGCTACGTTGCATACGCCAGTATGGAACAACCCCTCGATGGCTTATTGAGGAAATTAATATAGAGAATTATTGCAACATTGAGGGACGTGGTAATACATTATTTGTTGTATGAT
>NC_087204.1:42553250-42568250 GCF_015104395.2 Macrobrachium nipponense
TCTGATGGCTTTACTATTCTCGATAATATTGATAATTATTTCTATTATGATAAAAATCGTATAAACACCGTGAACAGAAAGGAAACTTTTACCGCACCTACAGTATACCGAGGAGTTATTCTTTGAATCATCTGCTTTTAGCTTGCTTGCAGGTCCTCATTTACGCGCTCATTATTGTCATGACATTTGGAGACCAGCATCATCATCAATACTCAAAATTCATTCTTAGGTACGGGTTTTGTAACGGGCCCAAATGTCGAGCTTATCTTACGTAAGCGTTCGGGCACAGAAGTCCGGAATTCATTTGAATACATTTGCCCGATTCTTTTAGTACTTGTGAAGATGGTTGGAAATCCTCTGCCCTTTTAAAAATTTACTTTTTTCCTACCTCCCGGAATTGTATGGATCTGGGATCGTGTAGGTTTGTTACGGAGATAAGGGGCTGGATTTGGGCTAAGGATGCAGTTGTTCTCATTATCGAATGCCGAAGTAGGCTCCTCAATCTTGAGGTCGGAGGCGGACTGTGAATACAGTTTCCTGTGTTTTAATGTTTATTTTCCCCTCTGTTTCTTTTGTACCTCCTCAGAGTTCCCGTAGGTTTATACGGCACTTCGACTCAACTTATGATGAAAATAGCTAATGTGACACATGTATATTCTGTTGCATGCCATTGAAATTTGATATGGGACTAGCTGATGAAGGCGGGAGGGAGCCAGAGTTTGTTATTGAAAGAAAAATCTCAGCACTGATGTTGACGTATTTTTTTTTAACATTAGGCTTTCATATTAAAGATTCACTTTTCCTTAACTGACTTCATGTAATAAAGTAGGTTTTGCCATAGAACTGTAGAGTGACTTCTTTTTAGTGTTCTGCGTCTTGTTGGTTGTATTTCCCTCGGTTCAGATGTTGATGATATTAAGTAACTGAAATTGCTGTTCTATAATAATTGCCATACTTATTTCTCTTATGTTGGATGCATACAGTGACCCACACATTATTGAAATAAAAAAAAATATTACTTCAGGAGCATGCATGAGAAGACTTCTCATTTTGATATGAGTGGACCCATTTTTTATATATATAACTAAGATCAGATTGAAATGTCATCACGAAAACGTTACGCATTTGTTGCTATTTTGTTTATAATTAGTGTTTCTTGCGCATTAGCATTTCGGATACGCCATGTTTCGACGACAACGACGAGAGAGAGAGAGAGAGAGAGAGAGAGAGAGAGAGAGAGAGAGAGAGAGAGAGAGAGAGACCTTACAGACCTTACAGTTCGTTCGGGTTGCCCCAGGTCCCTCAGTGTGAGGCGCCTCTAATGTCTACCAGAGAGTTGCTAGTACATCTTCCGGTATATTTTGCATCTTCCAATCTTGGATGGTCTGGGATGCAGTTTAGATATTTGTCGAGCTTATTCTTAAACACATCTACGCTCACTCCTGATATATTCCTCAGATGAGCTGGCAACGCATTGAATAGACGCTGCATTATCGATGCTGGTGCGTAGTGGATTAATGTTCTGTGTGCTTTCCTTATTTTTCCTGGTATAGTTTTGGGCACTATTAATCTACCTCTGCTTGCTCTTTCTGATATTTTTAGTTCCATGATATTTTCTGTTATTCCTTCTATCTGTTTCCATGCCTGAATTATCATGTAGCGTTCTCTTCTCCTTTCTAGACTATATAATTTTAAGGATGTAGTCTTTCCCAGTTAGTCTAAGGTCCTTAACTTCTTCTATTCTAGCTGTAAAGGAGACCTTTGTACACTCTCTATTTGTGCAATATCCTTTTGATAGTGTGGGTACCATATCATATTGCAATATTTCAAGTGGACTATAACAAGAACAATAATGGTTTTATAAAGCATAATCATGTGTTCAGCTTTTCTTGTTTTGAAGTGCCGTAACAACAACATTCCATTTTTGCTTTGACATTTTGCCAACAGAATGGCTATTTGATCATTGCATAACATGTTCCATTCATCATCACACCAAGGTCTTTAACTGCTTCCTTATTTGTGATTGTCTCATTATTAGGTCCCCTATATGCATATAGCTTTCCTTCTCTGTCTCCATAATTTATTGATTCAAATTTATCAGAGTTAATACCATCCTATTTACCTCTGCCCAATCATATACTTTGTTAAGGTCTCTTTGTAGAGCGTTCCTATCTTCATCACAAGTAATTTCTCTACTTATTCTTGTGTCATCAGCGAAACTACTCACTACCGAATCCTTAACATTACTGTCTATGTCTCAATCATAATAACAAACAATATTGGCAAGCTAGCAACCGTACCTTGTGGCACACCGGATATTACCTGGTTCATCCGATTTTCTCATCGTTTGCAATAACTATCTGTTTTCTGTTGTGTAAAAATTCTTTTAAACCATCTTCCTACTTTATCTACGATATTGTGCTTTTCTAATTTTCTTTGCTAATATAGTTATGGTCTACTTTTGTCAAAAGCTTTTGCAAAGTCTAGATAAACCACATCTGTTTCATTTCCGCTTTTCATATTTTTGAATATGTTCTCACGGTGGACTAACAGTTGGGTTTGTGTACTTTTTCCGGGTACGAAACCATGTTGTCCTATATTAAAAAACAAATTATTTTTTATTAAATGTTTTCATAATATTTTCCTTCATTACCCTTTCATACACTTTCATAATATGTGATGTTTAGACTCACAGGCCTATAAGTTACTTGCCGTCTAGTCTTGATCCGGGCCACTTTTGAAACGTAGGGGTGATATATGCTAATTTGTGCTCATCATAAATCTTGCCTGTATCTACACTTGTCTTAATAATATTGCAAGTGGCTTTGCGATAGAATGAACTACTTTCTTTAACAAAATAGCAGGGACTCCCATCCGGCCCTGCAGCAGCTCCATTTTTAATTTCATTAATTGCCTGCACAATATCAGCTTCATTAATTTCTATGTCAGCTAAATATTCACTATTTTCGTCCCTTACTTCTATATCATTATCTTCATTATCTATTCTAGGGGTGAATTCCTCTCTTATATCGTTCTGCCAGTATGTTGCAAATTTCCTTTTTTTTTTTTCATTCGTTGAATCTCCCTTCAATTCTCAGAGGGCCTATTTCTATCTTCCTTTTATTCATCTTCTTCGCATATGAGGTATAATAGTTTTGGGGTTTTTGTTCTTGATTTTAATTTATAGGGTTTTTTCTTCAAGTCCCGTTTTTCATTTTCTTTTGATTGTATAATCTTTTGTTCTGCATTTTTCTATCTTACTTTTAGTTCTATAACTTTCCATCCATGCATTTTTTTCTTTGCAAGACCTTTTTTCCACTTTCTGATTTTCTGGAACAAGATCCTTCTGTCTCTTGGTATGCATGAATGATGTTTACTTTTCTTCTTCGGTATATATTTATCCACTATTTTCTCCAATATTTTGTATAATATCTCCGTATTTACCCTTATGTCATCACTTACGAAAATGTTATCCCAATCTTTGTTTAATTCTTCATTAATTTCTGACCATTTTATATTTTTACTGTAGAAGTTGTATTTTCCATATCCTTCCCACTTTTTCATTTCTTTTTTGCTTATCTCTATTTTCACTTGCTTTGGAATGAACTGTTAATTCTATGACATTATGATCTGAAATACTCGCATTATAAACTATTGATTCTTTAACATAATTCATCTCGTTCACAAATACTAGGTCTAAAGTATTTTCCTTTCTTGTTGGCAGGTGATTTATTTGTTGAATGTTGTATTCTAGTAGCATATCTAATAGCTTTCGAATTGCCTCTTATCTTCTGCACTACTATTACTCTCTTTTTTTATATGTATAAGTACAACCACAGTCTCCTATTTTTCTTGTCCCCCTCCATTCTATAACGAAAGGAAAAAGTTGAAGTCACCAGATAGGAGAATAGTCCAGTCCTTGTGATTTCTACATATATCATCCCAATTTTTTCCAATTATTAAGTCAAACTCTTTAGTTATTAGGAGGTCTATATTATTAACTATGTTCATCAATTTTTCAGATTCAAATTCTACCGCTATTAGTTCACATTCTGAGTTACTATATTTCTCATATATTTTTTTTTCCTTGTTTTTTTGTCTTTCCCATATATTGCGGTTCCCCCTTGATTCCTATTTTTTCTATCTGATCTATAAGGTTTTTGGAACCCTTTTATTTTGATCATCATTCCCAGTCTCTTGGGAAATACCATTTTGGTTTTCACTTATATTCATTATATCTATTTTCTTTTCATTTTGCGTGTTTTAAATCTCCAATTCATTTAATATTGGTAGTAATAAGGATTTTCCCATGTCTCTTTCCTGTTCTGGTATGTTGTTCTTTTTTTCATTTCCAGAAATTCTGACATTAAAAAATCCAACTTTTCCATAATATTTGATCTTCCTTCATCATAATTATTCATTTTGTGTCTGAATCTGCAATTTTCTCCGTTTCTGCAATATCCTCTTGCATAATAAATACAGTTATTATCTATTGAGTAGAATTTCGGAGCTGATGCTTTGAAATTTTTTGCTGACACCTCTGCATATCTCATTGGTGGTTTGCTTTTCTCTTTTACCTGATATTCTTGATTTCTCTCTTTATTTGTTTCTTTCTTACTTTGGAGAGAGAGAGAGAGAGAGAGAGAGAGAGAGAGAATCTGGCATGCCGACATCATTTGGGATGTTTGATGCACCGCCAATGGCTGATCCAATTTCAAAACTCTTGTGGAAACTTGGAACTCCCTCGAGAGAGTTTTGTAGACGGTTTTGTTTACTTTTCGTCGCCTGAGCGAATCCAGCACAAGACCACAGTTCTCCAAGTTTTTTCTTCGTTTTTTCTTTTATATCCCCTCCCCCTTCCTTTCCGCTCTTTTACCTCTCACTGCTCCTCCTTCCCTCTCCTGTTCCTCCTCATTCTCTCCCCTCTCGTCCTCTCGGCCCTTTTCGCATTTTCCTATTCCGTGGCCGATCGGATTCCATCCAGCCTTGGGTGTATTTTAGGTGAACCTACTGTGGAGATGTTTAAGATTTACATTTTGGGGGAAGGCATGCGTTGTCTTCCGAGATTTTCATGAATTTTGAATGGACCCCGCTCTGTTTTGTTGATATTTGTTTTTATTCTCATTGAATTGTTTATCAGGCACCTATCCAGGAGAGCAAGTGCTGAAAGAGAATACTTTCCGAAATTTGGCCTCAGAGGATTTCCGAGAGTCTTAGGCAGCTTTTAAAATTTGGATAGAAATTCAGAACCTGTTCTTTGTCCATTGTCCTTCTTTATTAATATCTATGTTTTTCTGCATTTTTTAAGTCCTACAAATTTGGATTTTGCCTGTTCGTATTCCAACTGCTGTGAGTAGGCTAAATATCATGAATATTGCCTCTTGTTGTGTGACAAAGTACAAGTATGATTTTCAAACTTCATTTAGTTCATTGACTGATAAGACAGTTGAGCATTTTTTATGTGTTCTCCCAATGTAAACACCATTTGAGCACCATATTCTTTGGAAGCTTGAATTTCAAGTCACTGGCCCTGTGGGCTTGTTCCAAATCGATAAGGTTCATCTTCTGAATAATAATAAGTAATAATAATAATAATAATAATAATAATAATAATAATAATAATAATAATAAAAATAATAATAATAATAATAATAATAAGTAATAGTTATTATTATTATTATTATTATTTTTTTTTTTTTTTTGCTCTATCACAGTCCTCTAATTCAGACTGGGTGGTATTTATAGTGGTGGGGTCCGGGTTGCATCCTGCCTCCTTAGGAGTCCATTCACTTTTCTTCACTATATGTGTGTGTTTTTCCGTTTCTAGGATCACACAACTTCTGCATAATTGAGACCTGGATGCTACTTCTGCCTCTAGTTTTTTCTAGATTCCTTTTCAGGGATCTTGGGATCGTGCCTAGTTGCTCCTCCATGGATTATGGTAACGATTTCCCACTGGCAATCTCTGGTGAAATCCCATAAAGGTATTGCGACATCAATGAGTGATACTTTCTTCTTGATTTTTTGTTCAATCAACGTATCAGCGCCACGTCTGTCTATTTGCCACGTATCACCCAACCCTATCCGTTCTGATACCATAGTCCCACCGAGGATCTTTGCCTGATCGTTTTCTATCACTACTGGGTTCCCTCAGGTTGGTGCTCGGTACCACTTATTACTGCAATTTAAGGTAGCTGATGTTTCTTGCACAGGCTCCAGTGGAAGGGCTTTTGCCACTGAATCATTGCCTCTTTTTGTACTGGTTCTGTGCAAGTGCCGGGCATTCACTTGCTATGTGGTTTATGGTTTCATTTTTCGTATTGCACTTCCTACATATGGGAGAGATGTTTAGGTTTCCGTCTATCGTACTTAGGGCCTGATCTTGTGCCGCTGTTATCATTCCTTCAGTTTCCTTCTTTAGCTCTCCCCCTCTGTAGCCATTGCCAATTGTCATCGCTGGCTAGTTCTTTAGTCTGTCTCATGTATTGTCCGTGCATTGGTTTGTTGTGCCAGTCCTCTGTTCTCTCTCTCTTTGTCTCCTGTCTCTGTATATTTCTGGGTCTTCGTCTACTTTTATTAGTCCTTCTTCCCCCCATGCACTCTTTAGCCACTCGTCTTCACTGGTTTTCAGATATTGCCCCAGTGCTCTGTTTTCAATGTTGACGCAGTCCTCTATACTATAGTAGTCCATCCCTCCCTCCTTCCTTTCGTGTTATGTATAGTCTGTCCGTATTTGCTCTTGGGTGTAGTGCTTTGTGTATTGTCATTTGTTTTCCTGGTTTTCTGATCTATGCTGCGGAGTTCTGCCTTCGTCCATTTCCACTATTCCTGCGCTGTATCTGATTACTGGCACTGCCCATGTGTTTATGGCTTTTATCATATTTCCTCCATTGAGTTTTGACTTGAGTATCGCCTTGAGTCTCTGCATATATTCTTTCCTGATCGTGTCCTTCATCTCTTGGTGTTTTTATATCTCCTCCTTCCATTATTCCCAGGTATTTGTATCCTGTCTCATCTATGTGTTTTTGATGTTGCTCCCATCTGGTAGCTTTATCCCTTCAGTTCTCGTTACTTTGCCTTTTTGTATGTTGACTAAGGCGCATTTTTCTATTCCAAACTCATTCTGATGTCCCCAGATACAATCCTTACAGTCTGGATTAGGGTATCTATTTCCTTGATGCTCTTACCATACAGCTTGATGTCGTCCATGAACATCAGATGGGTTTGATTTTGTTGCCTCTTTTCTTGAGTTGGTACCTCGGCATCCATCTTCTGTAGTACTTTTGTCATGGAAATCATGGCTACTACGAAGAGTAGTTGGGGACAGTGAGTCGCCCTGGAAGATCCCTCTCCTGATATTAACCTCTGCTAGTCTTATGCCAGCCTCTGCTCTGTTTGGGGGGTGTTATTCCTCTCATTCCAGATGTTGATCAATCTTCTTCTATATCCTCTCTCCGTCGGGTTGCTTCTGATGTAGCATCTCCATATTTTCCTTATTTTCTTCTCTTGTCCATTTCTTCCTTTTTGCCTCTGTAGCTCCAATCTCAGGCTGTTGATTACTTTCGTTGTGGTGATCATTTTTGTTCTGGATGACGACCTCCAAGTACCTGACCGTCTTCCCCTTCAATTGGGTTGAATACCTGGTTGCCGGACGAAGCTCCTCTGTTGCCAGAGGTTCCATTTACGTCGTTGTCGTTTATTCCTTCATTTCTTTCCATCATTGCTGAGTTTTGCTATTTAACCCATAGCTGGACCCTACCCCATCAGGGATAGGTACTCATTTACAGCTGAGTAGACTGAGGAAATTATGGTAAAGATCCTTTCCCGAGGAATCAACGCCGAGGAGAGCGGTCACCCATCCAACGACTGACCAGCCCCAATGTTGCTTAACTTGACTTAAGTCTATTGAAGACCTAACCAACTCCTCCACGGCGCCACATTATTTTATTATTATTATTATTATTATTATTATTATTATTATTATTATTATTGAATAACATGCGTTGGGAAATTAGTGTTGGCCTCTCTCTCTCTCTCTCTCTCTCTCAGGAAGAATGTATGTTTACTTTAGACCACTAAGAATTTAGAGGTGCGCACGCGCAAAGCTTCATTACCCGTGATCTGTTATTTCTCTATGTTTAAACATTTGCGTCCACGTCTTTCACGATATAGTGTGAGCAGCATCAAGATGATTTTGTTTATTTCTGAAGTTTCATCCTTAGTAAGCGATGTATATATATAGATATTAGATAGGATTTAGATATTTTTACAAAATTGAAATCAAAACAATCGTGTTGGATATTAAGCCAATGATCAACAATGTGTCAAATTGTCAACTTTGTCTATTAGGCTAGATTAACAAAGCATGTGCATGTGCAGTGTTCAAGCAAATTGTGTCTGTTGTGGTAATGTTGAAGCAAATTGTCAGCTGGGTTAATGCGAAATGAAATTGTTAATTATTTGGCTATACAAAATTTAATGGGCAAATTTGGGTTAATGTTGAATAATTAACAGCGTTAGTGCTTAATCAAATTAAGAGGTATATGGTAGTACCTTAGCAGATTATTGTTAGTGTCAGATCAATTAAATGTGTTAGTGATACATCAAATGAACAATTATGTGGTGATGATTAACTAAATTATCGATAGTCTTACTGCTAGAATGTAAACGCTGAATGACTGTAGTTAGGGTGATATATATCATGTTTCTTCGACTTTTTAAAAATTTTGATTCATAATAATTCCGTATGGAAATATTTCAGTTACAGATCCCGTCTTTATGTCATTAATGATAATACTGTTGTGATCATTATCAAGACTTGAACTGATTTCTAATCACTTTATTATCATCAGTGATTGGTTAAACATCTTGGTTACATATTCAAAGTCGGCGCTGCGTATGCTTGATTTTGAAAGCGATATGATCGTCACTGTTGTTTGTAGTACATGTGAAGTTAAAGATAATCAAAGCTATTCATAGAAACTTCTATTTGAAGATTCTCCTTACCTTCTTGATGGATATTTCAATGACAAATTTGAAGTCGGCACTTCTTATGCCATAATATCAGGACCGTTGTGATCATTACCATCACATACAGTTATCTTGTTACCCCCGTTTTCTTGATAACTCTAACAACAGTGTCAGGGGAAATTATCCAATTTCTTATTTAGCGTCAGGAGCTATTAGCATAGTAGATACCAACAGCTGGCTTACCCGCGCTCATACTATAAACTGACGCCTGACAGGATTCATGCTAAGCGTAGAGCTATCTCTCTCTCTCTCTCTCTCTCTCTCTCTCTCTCTCTCTCTCCCTCGAGACGTGCTACGTATAATATCATACCCGGCGGTTCATGCACCCATTCCCATCGTCGTGGTGATAGGCCTAATGTAGATAAGCCTAAGCCGTATGCTGATTTTATCGTTTTTGCTCTCTTGCACTGGCGAAAAAAGAGGGCGTAGGGATCGTGTAAAATGGATCTGTTTGTTTCAGAAGTTTATTTATATAGGTTTTAAAGTAATATATATATATATAATATATATATATATATATATATATATATATATATATATATTGCGTTGGTGTGTTTATTGTAAGAGATATTAAAGAAACTTTTAACTTTTTATTTTTTTATTGTTTGTAAAGAAATGTAGTATATTTTTATTGCCTATTGTTGGAGAAAGGCAGAAATTGTATTATTTTTCTTTTGATTTTGATTAATTGTTACTTTTGCCGTTATTTTGCTTTTTACATAATGAAAGAAATTCCACGAGGCTATTCAGACCTTTCCTTAATATTCCTCGTGAATTGAAATGAATATGAGATGGTGAATATGAGATAGTTAACCGCATCATAGTTTACTTTGAAATATTTTTACTTTTTCAGTTTTATTTCATATCTCTCACGGGCGATATTTTACCAAAAGATCTAAAGAATTTACGAAATATGGCGAAAGGTAAAAACGAAGTTGTGACCTGTCTCGTGTATGCACGGTCATTTTGTTTAATATATCTTAAAAAAAAGTCCTCAAGGAAACTGGTAACACACTAACGGAGAGAGAGAGAGAGAGAGAGAGAGAGAGAGAGAGAGAGAGAGAGAGAGAGAGAAGTGTTGATACTGTGGTTCTTGGCCATGAATATTTATCTGCGAACTCTCTGGGGATGCTTATGTTTGTGCAAGATAACCCCTTAGCCTCTCTCTCTCTCTCTCTCTCTCTCTCTCTCTCTCTCTCTCATACTTTGAGATAATTGTTACTCAGAACGCAGTGAATATTATGATGAGGGAAAAGAAGACGTTGTAAGCGTGAAATTGTGCAAGTGGTTTGCTGTGAGGGAAAGGCTGGGTTCATTGTTGCTGGACGTAATGATAGGTCGTGTAATTGTTACGAGGCAGTTAAATGACTAGGGAAATTACGAGAAAAAAATAAGAGAATAACCGAGTGAGTTTAACCCGATAATAATTTTGGTGGCTGAACCGAGTTTGGAAAAGACCCTTGAAAAAGAGAGAATAAAGAAGATGGCAGGAATAATAGTGATGTCATTGTGAAGGTGACAGAGAAACCTGTGAATATTCGTCAAGATCACTGGCGTGATGGCGTCCTCGGATCAGTTTCCTCTAACAGTGGGCAGCTGCTGCCTTGAAAATCCATCATAACGGCAATTCCCCCGTTCGTACTTGAATAACCGAGTCGTTTAGGAACACCCTACGTAGGGAGCACCTAGTACACTCAAGATGAATCAACACCTCGTCAAACTCCCCCACACATAGGACGCCATCACCTCTCCGTCTCTCGCAAACCCTTGGATGCGAAGGACCTTCGCTTTCAGTCTCCTGTGCTCTGCTTTCTATTGATTTCATCTTACGTCCTTTCCTCTTAAAGGATGGGGCTTCAGACAGCGCTGCCCTTCCGGTTTCTAGTTGTGAATGTGCAAGGTCAGTGTGTGGTGACGGTGTCATTCATCGTTGAATGGTCACCCGTACACTTACTGAGCACACTTAGAATTGCTTCACTTCTCGGCTACGACGATCATCCATAGAACGAACTAGGAAGGGATATGGGAGGATTTCTTGTTGGAGAGGTTTCAACACAAACACACATACGCATATGTATATATATATATATATATATATATCTAATATATATATATATATATATATATATATATATAAAATCTCGAGGGATTTTCTTCGTAATCTTCCATTATCTTTCCGCGCTTCTCTTCCCTCCGTAAATTCCTCTTTTGATGATCCCCCTCGTTTCAGCTTAATTTCTCCCCTAATATTTGATCTTTTTTTAAACTCGTGCTTTTCATTTTCTCGATTTTATGACAGAAGTAACATAATGTCACCCCACACTTTCTTCTCTCTCTCTCTCTCTCTCTCTCTCTCTCTCTCTCTCTCCAGGGTTAGAATAACTTGACTGTGTAATTTTCGTATTTATTTGGAAGATGGGGAGTAGGGGCTGACTGTGTACTTAGCTTGTTGTACAGTTTATTTATATTTATTCTCTTCCTTATTTTTTGTTGTTGGTTTTCGAGTCTTTTGGCGGAGCAAAGAATGATTTCCTTCGATATTAACAATGACATTTTGGGGACTTTATGTCATAGTATATAAAATCCGGTGATTTTTTTTTTCTAGCTGTCTCTTTCTCTTGTCATTTGCGGTGCGATTGAGGAAGCGAAATAAAAGGAATTATCCCCACCATTGTTTTTGGTATAATGGCTGGATTGCCGGGTTTTGCTCTTTAGTTATGCAGTTTGAGGCAGCCTTTGTTTGTTCAGGTGGAGCTCCGAGTTAATGTTTTCTTTTTCTTTTCATTCTTTTGCTGCGTGTTTGTTTCTCTGCTGCTCATTCCATTGGAATAGAAAGAGAGGCTGATTTAGAAAGGGAATGCGCGCGAGGAAGGTATGAATAACTTCACTCGTCTGCCATGAATTATAAGGGGGGTTACAGTTAATGTTTGAAAATGTAAATTTGCCGTTTGTTCGTTTGCTTATCATGACGATCATTTTTCTCTCTTTAAGCAGCGTTGATGTGGATGGACGACATATTTATTTAGGTTGACCGTGAGGTCATAAAACCCATCTTAAATATGTTGCGGACGTTTTCTGTATCTATAGGAAAGATATGATTTTGTAATTTTGTAATATGTGAACGTGAAGAAAGATTTTGAAATTATCTTGCGCTGTAAAGTCTTGAGTATACTTAATGAAATGGGAAAAATATGGTGGAACCCCATTAATAATTAGCACAGGAGAGGGGCCTCAGCGTACCTTCAATCAAGCAAACTCGAACACGAAGCTGCGAAGGCCATGTTGCGAAGGCTAGCCTACTTGACAGCCCAAGGTGCGAAGAACGAAAGTTCCTTTCCTTGGGATGATACGTAAGAGAGGAACTATTTTTAAACTGATATTTTGTTAAAAAAAAGAGAATAGTTTGCAGTTCTTCCTTATGTAAATGAACTAAAGGTTGGTTCGTATTTTATTGGTTTTATGTGACCATTTATATACAGTATTGTTTATTATATTTGTTATAGGTATGATAGGCCGGTATTCTCGTCGGTCGTCAGAAAGCCCCTATCTGCTTGCTCCATCACCTTTACTGGACGTTCCTGTGACGTCAACTGAGGTGGTAACTTCTATTATGTATAAAAACAACTCGATGAAATTGTAGGCACAAATGTATCTTCGTCTTTATTTTGGAAAAAATGCGAGAATATTACAGCTCTCTCTCTCTCTCTCTCTCTCTCTCTCTCTCTCTCTCTCTCTCGCTTCTCTCTCTCTCTCTCTCTCTCTCTCTCTCTCTCTCTCTCTCTCTCTCTCTCAATGACGATTGCCTGAACTTTATCAAAAGAATGCAAGTGTATACGGTGATTTCCCTAGGGCCCGTTTCGTGTAGAAGTTTGGTGCAGAGGTGTGTGTAATGTCTCGCAAGTTATATTATGCCTTATAGTTCGGAGCGTCCTCCTCTCTCACTCAAGTGGATGAAATGTAAAATACGTGGGGTCGCCGACCCCTAATGAATTAGTACCAATCTGTAAATAGGTCTTTTAGGAGCAGTGATCAATCTTGTTATTTAAGTCGTCCTCGTTATTGCTTTCATATTGAGAGAAGGAGGTTTAGTTGTTGTCTTCGTTGGTTTTTGCACGGTTATATGGTTGCTTTTCCGGACGTCGTGTGATCGTTTTTGTATAGATGGCACAATCGTTATAGCATTTTGAGTATTGGACTTTTCTTTTTATCTGTTGGATTAGGTTTCTTTAATGTTATGACACATACACATATCCTTAAAAGGACCCAGGATGGTAGGTGTGTAGATATCCTTAAAAGGACCCAGGATGGTAGGTGTGTAGATTGTAGAAAGCACTGTATATATATTTATACATACATACATGCATGCATACATGCGCGCCCACACATCAGAAACGCCCATTGTATTGATATTCTACCTTTAAATATTTTTCTTATAGTGACGTCTGTCAGGGCAGTGATTGCATAGTATCCAAATAAGAAAATCAGACTTCAAATGATCATTAAAGGAACGAATATCATTAATTATTATCAATGATCTTGTTATCGTGAGAGCATCTTGATGCTTTTATTACTGACTCTATTCCATTGTTTCTTAAGCTTGCTGAGATGTGGTTTAAATAAAGTCTATGAAAATTACATCCGATGCAATTTTCCGTCAAGATCAATTGTCAACTCATGACCTGGGAATGTGAAATAGTCTCATTGATATTTGTTTATTGTGTGTGTGAGAGTGTGTCTGTGTATATATGAGCATATATGTATATATGTACAACTTCTGTTTAACGTTAGGATTATATATTATTTAATAATGATAGAATTACAATGGGGATGCTTAAAATTAACCAGAATAAGGTGAATTATTTAGCAGTGATGAAATGATATAATAATTTATTCAGATCGGTATGTTAGGTTTATTTGATTCTCTCGAACACTTGTCTACTTTATTTAGCTTATTAAAGACATTCACTCGGTAAGATGAAAGCGGTCATTGTGTTACAATCGTTGAGTTATTTCTTGAACACTTATCTTTATCACATGGAAATGTTGCAGTATTCCACTGATACCCAGTTCTAGACTCTTTATTCTATTGGTTAAGAGGTGCGCTTAAACGGAAGAGAGCTGTCGTTGATTTCAAGATTCGAGTAGTTTCCTAACTAACGATATTCGTAACGATGATAAGAATGTATAATTTCGAACAACTGATACATGCACTAAAATATGGAAATATTAATTTAATTAGCTGGATTTAAACGTTTTTTCCGGAGCAGGACGAAGAAGTGTCGAGTTGCTTCTGGAGTAATTATCTTCACAGGAAATATGTGCATTTTGTCCGGTTTTAACGATCCACGCACACACACACACTAGCCGAAGAAAGCTGCCATTGATTCTCGGATGTTAGATTGCATGGTGAAAGCAGCCACGCATGAATCTGTTTATATCTTCAGCCTAGAAGGATTAAACGCTGCCACAAGGAGTGGATTGTGCGCCTTCCCTCCTCCTCCTCCTCCTCCTCCTCCTCCTCCTCCTCCTCCTCCAGCAGTTCATCTGGGTTCTTCGACCCTTGGCGCTTCTTGTGGGTTATTTTTTGGCTTTCGCTCGTTTATTTGAGTTAGCCTTTTAACGCCAGTCGTTTCTTATGCATGCTGATAGCTGGCTGCTTTATGAAACAGAAAACAAAAATATAGACTCTTACACACACAACATGGGAGATTGCAATTGCTTTTATTAATCTGTAATGTGTAGTTTAAATTCTTTTATATGCTTTCCTATTGACATTGACAACCTTATGCTTTTGGATTTTTTTTCTTTGTAGTCTTGCATACATTGCGAATCCCAGAGAGGGATAAACAGAAATTTTTATTTTTTTTTATTTTAGTTAATCTGAAAACATCCACCTTACGTTAGAGAGAGAGAGAGAGAGAGAGAGAGAGAGAAATAAGTCGGAAATATTTAACTGCTTACCCAGCGTCA